>NC_085843.1:241835045-242027545 GCF_035594765.1 Anolis carolinensis | reverse complement strand
AAGTAACGGCATTCCATGCAGTCATGCCAGCCACATGACCTTGGAGATGTCTATGGACAACCCCGGCTCTTCGGCTTAGAAATGGAGATGAGCACCAACCCCCAGAGACGGACATGACTGGACTTAATGTCAGGGGAAAACTTTTACTTTTACCTATACACAAATAGAAAACTCCAGGTACAAGTATTTATTCATCTTTGAATTTCACTAGCAAACTAACCAATTCCACAAGGTTGTTATAAAGACAACATTAGCAGAATTAGTAGAGAAACATTACATACTGCCCTGAGCTCATTTGAAGAAGAGTGCAGTGAAAAAACAATAAAGTTCCCATTGGACTTTAAGGGAATGGAGGAGTAAATGCTGCTTTCTTTTACAGAGCTTCACAAATATACCTGAAGATAAGTGGATATTCACACATCTATTATAATATGAAAAATAGATGGAGTTCATTGCACATTTCTCCCAGGTAAATGTAATTGAGTAGATGACTGGGAAACTGGGAAAAGGTTAAACAGTGTTACTCATCACCTATCCAAGAAAGCTATGCACACATCTGTTGCAATAATGCCAGAAGCCAGATTTGGCGTTTTTCCTGAACAAACCTAAAACACAAGCTGAACATGCAAAACCAGTTTGACCTGAGACTGACAAACTAGAAAAGAAAAGGTGCATCACGAATATACACTCTACTTCAATGAAACTAGGGCTACCACTTGCATATCCTCTTCTACTGTGAGAGATTCTCTTTAGTTGTTTTCTCTTTAGTTGTTGAACTAAGGCAATTCTATAATGAGCAAGATTTATTCAAAGAGGGTTTGCCATTGCCTTCCACTGACGCTGAGTGTTAAACTTGCCCAAGATCACCCAGTAGCTTTCCATGGCTGAATGGGGATCTAAACCCTTGCCTCCAAGAGTCTAATGCTTAAGCCATTATTCCTAAGAAGACTGTCACTGCGGTGCAAAATACGGCACACAGTAATGCACACCCGTTTACCAGTATTGTGCAGAAAGCATAGGAAACAGTTATTTTGGCCATGTATAATTGGCAAAGTATGAATCTCTATGAGAGTGGGGGGACTCAATCCTTTTGTGTGCATAGCAAATAACAAACTCTGTGTTCTCTTTAGTTACTAGCTGGTGCTGAACTTATGATGCACCTACACTATAGAATTAATGCAGTTTGACGCCACTTTAACTGCAATGGCTCAATGCTATGGAGTCACAGAAGTTGTAGTTTTATAAGGTCTTTAGCATTTCCTGCCAAGGTATTGGTGATTCACCAAACTATAATTACCAAGATGTAGATGCACCCTTAGTTATAGCTGGGATCAGGAGCTTTATCCATCTGTTCTGTTTTTATTAGAGAGAATGAAGTTTTTGTCTCCAATCCTGAGCATTCTCTCTATCACTACAGTCTCCAGGACAGGATTATCCCAGGGCCAAAATCTGACTCCTAGGTATGACTTTTTGTGATGACATAAAGCCAGGCCCTAGTATAATTAAAAATTATTAATTAACCATTGACAACATCTTAGTATAGTGAGTATACCCCTTCAATAGTATTCAAATAAAAAACTCTAACAATAAAGGATCATGTATCCATACATACTTTTGAGGCACTGTTCTTGCTCTGAGATTTCATCTTGAAGATTCAGGTACAATACCTGAAATCTGGGAATCCTATCTGCTATGGAAATTTGTTCACTTTCCCATCATGTGGGAGACAAAATACTCACCAACATATTGTGCTAGTCCCGATTTATTTATTTTTTACTTTACTTGTATACCGCTGTTCTCACCCCGGATGGGGGACTTAAAGCAGTTTCCAAAGTCCCTACCATTTAAGCACTTTCTCTGCCAACATCAGAACGTAATATTTTCTTTATGTAATGCCTAAATCACTCAATGCAGGCCTTACTTTCCTGTTAATGAATTATTTTACTGTTTTAAACAGTCTCATATTTTCAGTTAGTGAAAACTACACTATTATGCCATTTACACTTACATAATTCAAAAGTTATGAGGGTTTAAAATACAATGTCAAGCTTCAGGATTTTGGTGCTAGATAACAATCCGTTCCACTTTAAACCATCCCTTTCAGAAGGTCTTTAGGTTCTGTATCTGGTGTTCCCTGGGTGTGTGTCTGCACTATAGTGTTAATGTGGTCTGACACTGTTTTGACTACCAAGATCCAATGCTTTGGAATCCTGGGAGCTGTAGTTTGGTGAGAAACCAGCCCTTTTTGGAAAAGAAGGCTAAACACCTTGTAAAACTACAACTCCTGTATTCCATAATCCTGAGCCATGGCAGTTAAACTCCATTAATTTTAAGTGTAGCAGCACTCTGGGGCATTAATATCTAAGTTTAGAGTTTCTGGAAGAGCCATGTCAGTTAAAGTGGTGTCAAACAGCATTGTTTGTACACCGTAGGTGCACCCTAGGACAGCGACATCTGAGTGTGAAGTTTCTGGAAGAGCAAGGATGTATTTTAGGTCGCTTTAGGGTCCCAGTGCTTAAATTATTCTCTGAGCCGTGCTTGTGCCCCTTGTGCTTTGGGCAAGTTTTTATTTTCCTTGCTCCTTTTAGAAAGAGAGAGCTGTTCCTGCCCCAGTGAGGCCTGGCTGGCGATGCTGACATTCCTCTGCTTCTGTTTGTTGCTCTCCTCGTGGCCGGTTTCCATGGAGAACCAGATTCCATGCGAGCTGGCGGCCAGCCTAGCAAAACCCCATCATACCTCAAGGTCTCCTTGGAAAAGTACCTCCCCCTTCCAAAGAAAGCACCAAATAAATAAATAGAGAGAATAAACACACACCCCTGCCTTCCCCAATAGGAGAAACATGCCATCATATTTCTTTCTCTCTGTTTTTGACATTGTGTACTGGGAGTGCGGTAGCATGTTGATTGTTGTTCAGTTTTAGGGCAACAAGTACCAACAGCTCACTCCCCCATCCCCTGGCGTATACCCCAAAAATTACCACATCACGCTGATATTTCAACGTTAGCAAATACTCCAGATGGTCTGCATTAAAATTCCAATACCGTCTCATTTGCTGACACCAGGCTTGCTCCTTAAACAATCTCTTAAATAGAACATATCTTAACATTTACCAGTGGCCATGCCGCCTTGAGTGCCTGTATCGAGGGAAAGACAAGATACAAATAAAGATATAAAATACATAAATGTGGATAAAAGAAATCAGTGGCAGATGAAGGGGTTTTCACACTACATAGACTGCACTTTTAAGTGATGTGGTTCTATCTTGGGGATTGCAATTTAGGGAAGAATATTTGGAATTATCACTTTAAATGCTCTCATGTCTCACTAAACTACAAATCCCAGGATATTATAATAGATCTGAATGGCAATTAAGGTGGTAACAGTGCTATAGGAGTGCGATGTGAAAAGAAAGAAAAAGAGTCGGGACCATTTCAATTTCCTTGCTTGAATTCAAAATCTCCCTGTTGGTATTATGGACAGAAATTAGGAGTACAGGTTGAGAATCTGTTATCCAAAATGCTTTGGACTAGAAATATTTTGTACCCCCCCCCCATTTTGGAATGTATGTATTTGCATATCAATACATTATGAAATATCCCTGATATAGGACCCATGTCTAAACACAATATCCATTTACTGTATATACTCGAGTATAAGCCTAGTTTTTCAGCCCTTTTTTTAAGACTGAAAAAGCCCCCCTTGGTTAATACTCGGGTGAGGGTCCTGGTTGGCTTATATTTGGGTCAGCCTATACTCATGAATATATGGTACATTTATTATTTTTCTCTATTATTGTTGCTACTATTACATTTATTTTACTCTATTATTATTTCACTCTGATCTTATTATTATTACATTTATTATTTTACTCTATTTATTATTACATGTACTGTATTATTTTCCTGTATTTATTATTATTATTATTATTATTATTATTATTATTATTATTACTACATGTATTATTTTACTCTATTATTATTAAAAGGATACATAAGCACATTTACATTGAAGAAGATGCGAATAATGATTTGATCAGAGTTGGACAGTCTTATCTTAAATTTGAGCTTTATGTAAATATTCAAAAACATTTAACCTATCGATGCCTCAATTAATGTAATTTTATTGGTATCTATTTTCATTTCTGAAATTTACCGCTCTCGGCTTATACTGGAGTCAATATTTTCCCAGTTTTTTGTGGTAAAATTAGGTGCCTCGGCTTATATTCGGGTCGGCTTATACTCGAGTATATATGGTATGTTGTATATATGCCTTACTATACACATAGCTAGGTTATTTTATACATGGTGTTTCTAAATGAAACAAAGTTTGTGTACACTGTATCATCAGAAAACAAATGAATTTCAGGATGTTGTCGAAGGCTTTCATGGCCAAAATCACTTGGTTGCTGTAGGTTTCCGGGCTGTATGGCCATGTTCCAGAAGCATTCTCTCGTGACGTTTCACCCATATCTATGGCAGGCATCCTCAGAGTTTGTGAAGTCTGACTTCACAACCTCTGAGGATGCCTGCCATAGATGTGGGCAAAACATCACGAGGAAATGCTTCTGGAACATGGCCATGCAGCCCGGAGAACTCACAGCAACCCAGAATTTCAGGATTCTAGAGAAGAGATACTTGACGGAGATCTTAATTATATCTAACTTTGTTACATTATATCCACTTCTTCCAGTTCAGTTAGAAGCCAATGGTCTTGGAATGTAAGTTCGATAAAACGCTGCAAATAAATAGGTTCCCATCTTGGCTTGGAAATAGCAGTATCCCACATTTGATATCATCTACCATGTTTCCATATTGCCTTGGTGTATGTTATTAAACCAGTTTTTTTTTTCAATCTTTTTTTACCTCGAAGGAACATTTGAAATAATTTTCACATCTCAGGGAACTCCTGCATACAAATCATTATATCTACAGCTTGATAAAATCCCCCAGTTATGATTTCTCACACCACCATAAGGTTATGGAAAACTCAGGATGAGAAACCTTGTACCAAACAGACAAAGTGAAGGGAACTGGTTTTTTCTTCTTCTTTTCCTTGTAAAGTGCCATGTAAAGTGATGGGGCTATATAGACTATGTTGAGGAGGAGGAGGATGACAACAACCAGCATGGTGTAGTGGTGTAAATGTTGCTTTAGGACTCTGGAGACCAAGGTACAAATCCTCAGCTATGGAAATACAATGGGTGACCTTGGAAAGTCACACGCTCTCCACCTCAAAAGAAGACAAAGGAAACCCCTTCTGAACATACCTTATCAAGAAAACTCTGTGACAGATTTGCCCTTATGGTGACCATAAATTGGAAGCAACTTGAAGACACACAGCAATAAAAATAACTTCCCATTTCGCTGCATGTTTGGTGGGTGACTATCCCTTTCTCTCCCTTCATCATCTCCTACTGAGTTTAATGTCTTGATCACAGAATCATAGAGCTGGAAGAGACCATGAAGACCATCCAGTCCAGCCCCATTCTGCCATGAAAGGAACACACAATCAAAGCAACCCTGACAGATGGCCATCCAGCCATCTATGCTCCGAGGCTATGCTGCTACTGCTGAACAGCTCTTACCATCCTAACGTTTACAAGGAATATTTTTTCCTACAATTTGAATCCATTACTCCGTGTCCTAATCTCCAATTCCTTAATGTAACATCCTTTCAGATATTTAAACATGGCTATTGTGTCCCCTCTTAGTCTTCTTTTCTCCAAGCCAAACATAGCTGGCGTCCTCAGCCATTCCTCATAGGGCTTGGCTTGATAGACCACTGTTTTATTACCATGATTCTGAAACATGATTAGCTGGGAAGGGAATAATGTTAAAAAAGAGAATGAGATGAGAAACTGTATAAGGATTCACAGGAAGAACAATGTATGTCATCATCTTCTGTGCTAAAATCTAGGAAGCCACATTAATGATTACGTTATACAAAGTTATTATTTAGACTTTACAGCATCTCTACCACTCTTTGCCATCCATAATCTTAAAGAAGAAAAGTCAGTATTTTGACTAGAGATCTGAGGAACACATGGACCTCAGCTCATTTAAAAATAACATAACACTGAGTGTGTTTTCTTCACATTTTATCTGCTGAGATGGGAAGCTAGTTTCATGCAGAGACTTCCCCTACAGGAGAAGGCTTCAATCTGCTATTGATATATTTTACCACTTATTACTATGATGGAAACACTGGAACATATAGCACAACCTGCTTCCACCTGGAATGGAAATTAGAAAGTGAAACAGTAATATTAAGAAAAAATATTTTGCTATTTACCAATTGTTTTATAAAAGAATGTTATTTCTACTCTCGTAATGTAAACAGCAGCTCACAGAACTAAGAAGATAGCCAGGAGGGATAAAACTATTTACTTCTGTCGAGCAAACATCTTAATTTTGAACACTTGCTACAATATTGAGAGTTTATATCTGGGATTTTTCATGATGTAATTTTTTTCAATTAGATTTCTTATTTTTTTAAAGAGGGGAGGGGGAGTTCAATTGCAGAACTAAAAAGAGACCCATTCTCCTTATGCCCTCCTATGTCTCCCAGCCATTCAGATTTAATGACAAATCATAATTTTTCATTATACTCAATCAGGCAAAGTATTATTTCTATTAAATCTGAAGAGGAAAAAAAATTAAGAACATATGAGAGGGGAGGAAATCTGCACACCAGAGCACAAACCTATTAACATATGTGAATTAATAGGTTCAATGTTTGTTTTGTTTTTTTAAAGTACATGCAAGGGGAAATCATTCACAGGTTTAGAAAACCAGTGTATTCTGCCTGGAATCATCAAAGCATTAACAATCATTATATCCTGAGCTGGAGCTACAGTTGCTCTTTCACAAATGGAAAAAAAGTCTAGGCTTCTTCCTAAAGGAGGTAATTTCTGCCACAACCATTAATTCCCATACAATGCTGGAGGCCTTCCATATGCTCCAGATATGTTTTCAACAAGATATAGACCTGAGTTTATAGCAGGATGGAAGTAACATCAAAAATGCTTCCTACCTTTTCTCCAGCAGCATTGCCTTGCAAATTGAATTCTACCTGCAGGAACTCTGGATCCTATCCAAACCCTACATGGCTAGGATATCTGAAAGACTGTTTCATTCTATATGAACTTATCTAAAATTGAGACTCTAGCACACATCTTACCATCAAGGAGCTAGTCTGGTGAGCACGCAAGACAAAACCTTCTCTACAGGAGCATCATGTGAAAATGTAAGTTGGGAAATATCAGAAATTGCTTTATATTGATGACTCCACACACTATGCACTAAACATCTGCAAATGAAGCCTATTTATATTTATAAAATCAGTTTCAGCCATAAATAGGCTGTTTCTCCCAAACGCACAGCTAGCGGCACACATTGAAGTATGACTCCCTAACAGGAAAATAGGACAAAAAGCATAAGAATTAGCTTTTATGTAAAGAGAACTTTACTGTCTCCTATAAAGATAGCCAGAAGCTTTGTTTGGGACAGACCAATTTCTTTAAACTCTTATGCAAGCTTTCTTATGTCCTGCTTCCTAGAGAAATCAGGTCGGACTGAAAGTTAACCAAAATGTCCAATCCCATCCATTGCTTAAACTGAAAGGTGAAGAGATTACCGTATATACTCGAGTTTTTCAGCCCTTATTTATGAGCTGAAAAAACCTCCCCCGGCTTATAATCGGGTCAAGGTCAAGGCCAGCAACAGAGCCTGCAGGCTATTGCTTGCAATATGTGATCTATTTCTCTCTTCTCAGTGTGTGTGTGTGTGTGTGTGTGTGTGTGTGTGTGTGTGTGAGAGAGAGAGAGAGAGAGAGAGAGAGTTTTGCAAAGCCTCCCTCGCTCTTAATCAAGGGAATGTTTTGAAAAGAGAAAGACACCATTGCAAGTCAGGAAGAAGAAAAATATATATTCATTAATCTTATGAAAGCATTTTCCCCTGAAATATTTGTTAAACTCTCCTACAGATATATAGGCATTAACCCCTTGCAAACTTTTGCCATCTCTATGTACCTTTATATGTGTATATCTATATACATTAATTTTATATATGAATTTCCCCTCGTATGTTTGCAGGTCTTTGCAAATCCTTTATACATATAGATCCATGTACCTGTGTATCTGTAGCCAAAAAAATACATTATTTTTATATATTAATTTAGCCTCATATGTTTGCAAGTCTCTGCAAATATCTATATAAAGAGAGATGTCTTGATATTCTTATCTACCTATA
The DNA here is from genome assembly GCF_035594765.1 of Anolis carolinensis. Lineage (NCBI taxonomy): Eukaryota > Metazoa > Chordata > Lepidosauria > Squamata > Anolidae > Anolis > Anolis carolinensis. The sequence continues at coordinate 242,019,296 of NC_085843.1, read as the reverse complement.
TATAGGGCTTGCAAATATTACAGGGGGAAATGCACACACACACACAGAGGGGATTTGCAAACGTTTCAGGGGGAAATGCATATGTGATATTAGTATCTATAATTATAGATCTATATCTAGCTCTGCATTGTTTATATAAGCATTGAATGTTTGCCTGTTACTATGTTGGAAGCTGGCCTGAGTCCCCATGGGGAGATAGGGTGGGATCCAAATGAAGTTTTTATTATTATTATTATTATTAGGTTATTGTTGATACCATATTGTTTTTGTTGCCCCTACTTTTCCACTTATAGAGCTAGTTTGTTTTTCTTTGAAATACGGTAAATATTCAGACATTTAACCTACTGATGCCTCGATTAATGAAATTTTATTGGTATCTATTTTTGTTTTGAAATTTACCCATAGCTGCTGCATTTCCCACCCTTGGCTTATACTTGAGTCAATAAGTTATCCCAGTTTTTTTGTGGTAAAATTAGGTGCCTCGGCTTATATTCGGGTCGGCTTATACTCGAGTATATACGGTAATTTGATTTGTGGCTAACCCACATAAACTGAACTGTCAAGTTAGTTCTATTATATAACACCTTACCTTCTTATCCACTAACCCAGTGGTTCTCAACCCGTGGGTCCACAGGTGTTTTGGCCTACAACTCCCAGAAATCCCAGCCAGTTTACCAGCTGCCAGGATTTCTGGGAGTTGAAGGCCAAAACATCTGGGGACAATGAGATGGCACTTTTTTCCACTCGGACAGAGACACGTGGTACTGTACAGGCCAGAAACTCAAGGTAAGTTGTTATTTGTTCATATGTCTATTTTTTCTTCAGACAAATTATGGAATGACATATCTCACTGGAAAAGACAATAACCACAATATAAATTGATTCCAAAAGGAAGGGTGTCTGAGTTTGCAAAACGTAAACCAGGGCTATGGATGACTTGGGCTCTGTACCACCTAGTCCTAAATACATATTTAGGGAGCATTTTTCCTATAAGTAACTGTCCAAGGATTGATGTACGCAGTGGGTGGCTCCTCTGTGTTCCACGAGCTCCCCTGAGTCCTAGCTGGGACCATCTCAGCCCGCATTAGGACCTAAAGGCTCCCCAGACGTCATATTGTCTTAGACTCTAAGCAAGGCACAAGATAACAAAATTAAGCTCCTGGAAAAGAAGACTAAAATACGTCTGTTAAAATAAGAATAATTCTGGGCGGACAATGTTTTATTAAAGCTGCATCCAAATTTTAGCACATCTAAGCACACATTACAATTTTCCACTATTATATAAAGGGCAAAGTATGCTGCATGCCTTAACAGCAGCCACAAATCCCCAAAGCCCCTTAGGCATGTGGAAGGCTTGTAGGTCCCCAGCATGGCTTTCAACTATTTTCCTTGACTACTCCCCAGTGGCATAAAGCAAACTATTTCTGATGTCCATTAGAAATGGAAAAAGCAGTAGAATGGTTTGCGAACAGAGGGGAAATATAAAAGCCTTTCTAACAGTAGTAATCTGGTTGGTTGTGAATGCTCTTGAATTGCGGTCTTATGTGCCAGTCTTTTTTTTTAAAACCCCAGTCTGTGACTTCTCTAGAGCCCAACCTAGACTAATAGATGGTAATTATGTAAAAACTCACAATTACTTCTAATGTCACATATTTGAGAACAAGAGCATAAAACTAATGAGTAAAAAGTGAGTGATGTTATTTTATTGATGAAACCTTTAAAATTTTCTTATCTTTGGACGTAGAGGCTATTTTTAGAGGCATTTTCAAATTTTATGTCTTTTTCTCATGAGTCCTAGAGGCTTCTCTCTCAAACAAATGTACCAAATGCATCATGGTCAAAAGGTAATGTAGCTCCTTCTACTATCATCTTAAACCCAGCTACAACATCTCAGCTCTGTGACCCTCTACTGTCACATTTCATCCACTAAAGTCAATTTTAACATCCATGCCTGATGAAGAAGTTTGTAAGCTTTGAAAATATGCACCATGTATTTTGTATCTTTTGGTTTGTATAATAAAAGTACCATTGTAATGTCTTTTTTGGATTTTGCTGTATTTAATATTCTTCCTCAGAATTCTCCTTTAATCTGCTTTCCAGTTTATTAGCCTCTAGGAGAGTAGGAAAGAATTTAGGAGATGCTGGAGAAAATCAGTGAGTAGAGATTATGCAGGTTGATTTGTAATATGTAGTACCCTCAACTCATCTACTAAACAAACAATAAAAGATAATCAGAGAGGACTTTGATTCAGCAAACTTAATTTCCTATGAAATCAAAAAGAAGTGGAAAAATACTGCCTAGCAAATAACCCTGAAAGTTCTGATAATGAGATCTTATAGTTAAAAGCTTACCAAAAGCTGTTATTGTCAAGTAAACTATGGTACTTTTGCAACCTCTGCTGGACAGTTCAAGGAAGTGTTTGAGCACTTGAACAGTGTAAGAAGCAGCATTTTGATTGTTAGAGATGACTGCACAGCACCCTCTACTGCATATTAAATAATTGCTCTGCCTACGCTTACAGCCCCCACCAAGGAAAATCCCAATTTGCACAACATGTATTGCGGGAACATGGAATGTGGGAAATATGAATCAGGAAGAATTAAACATAAAACAAGAAATGGAATGTATTATTGCTTTTTTACAGATTAGTCAAAACCCAGAAACTGAAATGGGGCACCCTACATTGTGTTTCCCTTTTAAATTGGTTACATATTAATTCAATTTTATTCTAATAAATGGCAGATGAGTGGATCATGCATTTTAGTCTCATTTTTTCTCAGCCGCAGTAAAATATCATTCCTAAAGAACTGAGTCTTTTATAAGCATACATAGGATACAACATGCCAGGTTTGATCAAATTTTGTGGATCTAGTTTACATGGGCTGTCAAATACAAGAAAAAAGCAAGTAGCTAGATGTTAATTTGAAAAATGTGTATTTTAATTTGTTAAAAATGCCCCTGCAACCCATTTAAGGAGAAAATGACATTTCAGAAGGATTTGAGGAGAGGCATTTCATTTTTCTTTCCAGAAAAAGGCGATCCAGGGAATCCAGAGGTATCCAGTTACAAAACAATGTGGACACAGGGCCGTCCTGTGGCATAAGTTATGAGTTTCAATTCCATTGGCAACAGAATCTCCATGTAACTGTACAAAAGAATTCATTTTTTAACAGCACAATAGATTCACAAACTCTACTATACGATCTAGTCCAGAGATATTAGGTAAAATGTCTTATTTTCCCCTCTAAAGTATCAACAAGCAGTGTAGGATCAATTTGAGAATTCTATGAATAAGAAGAAAATACTAATGGTAAAGATAAATTCTGGCCTTAATTTCAAAAAGGAAGGAATAATAAAATATAAATATAATATAAAACTGGGTCAAGCACACAACTTACTGTATTTTTATAAATGTTTTTATCCAAATCAAGCCACAGAAGCAGTTTGCTTAAACAGATGCAAATTATTTCTGTGATTCTGTTTTATTACCTTGAATAGAACTCTGTCTGTGTCTTGGTATCAATTACTGCCAAAGCAGATTGCTTTTTAATTTACCCTAGATACTGGCCTATCATAGCAAGTTGATGGTTATAGACAGAAGAAAGACAAAGCAAAGAAATGTAAATGATGTAACACAAGATCTCTAAGATTATGGACTTAAACTGTCCTCTCTCTTTTAATACATATATTGTATATAGTCTGGAAGTTTTTAAAAAGGATGTTAAAGTCTTACTCTTGGATAGGCAGCTTAAGACTTAATTTTGGAGCATTTTACCTCCAACAAAAGGAAAACAATTTCAATTGGCAAATATTGCCTATTCACACAAAATAAACTTAAAAATGAAAATCAAATGCCAAACCAAGCTAACAACAACCACCTAGTTTAGTCATTGCTTAATATTCCTGTGACCAGATTTCAGCTTTGTGGTTCATAGCAAAAAGCATAATAATAAGATTTTTTAAATAAAAAAATTGATACCTGGAGCATTTTTAGTATGTGTCAACTGTGGATATCCTTTAAGCATTGATATGTCTCCAGGAATGGAGTCAGTGACAAAGGACCCATGACAATAATTTCTTGTGATTTAGGGCTAGACGTTTTCCACATACACCTTCCTTCCATCGCAAAGAAGGCTGAAAGGACCGTGTGAAGAACAATAAGCAATATATTTGCAGAGAAATTGCTTTACGTAACATTGACAATAGACTAGTTTCCTGTTGGAGGAATATTCTCATGAAGATACTGCAAAGCCAAGTCAGACCATTTCATTTCTTGTTCTTTTACTGATTCTGTTGTTCCACCATTGTCTTGCTCTGGTTCAGGAAGTTCATTCTGAGTACGGAAATATATTAAAATTGTTTTAAAATGCTGACAAAAACAACTTTGCACTGATGAACACAGGGACCAATAAATGTGCCAGACTTTGAATTCATCCATAGAACAAAATAATCACAGACAAGGAAAATATTTTGAGTAAGCCTTCTTAGAATCCATCTGCAGTGGCTTGCTGACAAAAGTTGTATATTTATACACATAGTAATCTGAAAAGCCACTATGCATTTCTTAGCAGATGTAGTGAGAAATAAAATACACTGATCTGGGATTTACTTTTGTGTAATGTATTACAACAAATCATGAAAGCAATGAAACTGAAATACATCTATGCTTTACTCATGAACTATCCATATGATCATCCATCTGCATTGCCACTGTTTTGTTTTTTTTTAATTTTTAAAAATATTATTTATCTTTTAACCTTAGATGCCACCTTTCTCACAGCATCAAAAATATGGTGGTTTACAATATTCGTTCTTAGCTGATTTTACATTCTGTAACTGTTGCAATAAGCACTAAGAGCTGTTTTGGATGAATGGAAAAATATATGGTTGTAAATAAAAAGGATGGGGAATACTGACACAAGAAAATCAATTCAGAGTTATATTTGGAACATTTAACTTACCAATGGGATTGCCACATCTTCATATGGTAATTTGTCTTCTCTCCATGCATCATCAATCAAATCTAGGATCCTCCCATCCCTCTGTACCTCACTGTCCATCTTTGCTTTAAAGAGAATGAGATTTGTGATGCATAGTATTTATGTTTTACCTGTCTTCTACCCTTCTGGAATGTGCCCAGGCTAAAATGATCAAAGGACTGGAGACCATACCCTATGAGGATTGGCTTAAAGAGCTGGGTACGTTTAGCCCTGCAGAAGAGAAGGTTGAGAGAAGACATAGTAGCCATGTTGAAATATGTGAAAGGATATCATAAGAAAGAGGGAGCAGGCGTGTTCTCTGCTGCCCTGGAGACCAGGCCTTGGAGGAATGGGTTCAAATTACAGGAAAGGAGATTCTACCTAAACATTAGAAAGATCTTCCTGACCATAAGAGCTGTTCAGCATTGGAACTCTCTGACTTACAGTGGGTGAAAGCGTTTGGATGCATTTAAACAGAGGCTGGATAGCCATCTGTCATGGATATTTTGATTGTGCTTTTCCTGCATGGCAGGAGGTTGGACGAGGTGACCCATGGGGCCCCTTCCAACTCTATGATTCTCTTAAATACATTCCTTCAAGGGAAATCCTGGGTATGTAAATGAAACATACATGGAAGATGCTGATTATAGATTCTTGGGGAGTGCCAACACTTTCTTTCCTCTCCATTTTTATATGCCTTCCATTTTTCGACGGCTGTTGACAATTCTTACCAGCTATTAGGAATTGTGGGAGTTGAAGTCCAAAACACCCAGAGGGCCCAAGTTGGCCCATGCCTGGTGTAAATGCACCCTGACTTATCTATGTAAGCAACCCTCCCACTGTGTTGTTGAAGGCTTTCATGGTTAGAATCACTGGGTTGCTGTGAGTTTTCCGGCCTGTATGGCCATGTTTCAGAAGCCTTTTCTTCAGATGTTTCACCCACATCTATAGCAGGCATCCTAGAGATTGTGAGGTCTTTTGGAAAGTAGGCAAGTGGGGTTTATATATCTGGGGAATTTTCAGGGTGGGCGAAAGAACTCTTGTCTGCTTGAGGCAAGTGTGAATGTTACCTTGATTAGCACTGAATGGTTTTGCAGCTTCAAAGCCTGGTTGTTTCCCACTTGGGGAGATCCTTTGTTGGAAGCGCCCAAACACAAATCAAGGAATACGAAAGGCACTGCAGACTAACTCAACCAGAGAAGTCAGCCACAGCAGAGCACTTGATGAACCAACCTGGACGCAGCATATTATTTGAGAACACAGAAATGCTGGACCACTCTAACAACCACCATGTCAGACTACACAGAGAAGCCACTGAAATCCACAAGCATGTGGACAATTTCAACAGAAAGGAAGAAACCATGAAAATGAACGTAATCTGGCTACTAGTATTAAAAAAATTCTTATCAGGACAGTAAATAAAGAACAGCACTCTGAAAACTGGGGAATTCCAGATATGAATCAATCAGGGCCAGTTAACCCAATAACGCCAGGCAGGAAGTAGTCAGGCTTTGAACCTGCAAGGCCATTCAATGCTAATTAAGGTGGCCTCCAACAGACAAGAGTCCTTTCTCCCACCCTGGACCTTCCACAGATATATAAACCTCCCTTGCCTTGTTTCCAACATACCTCACAACTTGTTTATTTATTTCCGATATTTCTACCCCGCCCTTCTCCCCGAGGGGACTCAACTTTTGAGGATGCCTGCCATAGATGTGGGCGAAACGTCAGGAGATAATGTTTCTGGAACATGACCGTGCAGTCCGGAAAACTCACAGCGACCCAACATTCCCACCTTCTCACCTGAGGCGCCGTAACACCACTGGCTTCTCAGCCTCTGGAACAGAGGACGTGACGTCACAGGCGGCCACTCTAGGCGGTGGCAAGCACAGAGACAGTGAGAGGCGGCAGCGAAGGGGCGGGAATACAAGTCTTTCCCAAACACCGTCGGCGAGGCTTCCTAGACCGCACGTAACGGACGAACGGGTCGCTAGCAGTTCCGGTGGCTCGCTGGAATTGAACGGAAGTGAGGTAGTTCTGTTGAGGGCCTCTTTCTCTCTCTCTCTCTCTTTCTGAGAAACTTGAATCTTCCTTACCTCGCTCCAGAGTCTTTCCCTCTCTATGAAAAAGGGAGCCATTGTGCCACAGTTAGCCTCTAGTCTTCACGCTTTTTAATGGGAGCTCCAGTCTTAAATCTCACTGACAACAAGGACAACTTTTGGCTTTTTCAAAAGGGAGGGGGTTATTTTTAGGCCTAAGTCCATATTGTTAACCGCAACCCAAAACATACCAGTGGGAATTTGGTAAGTCCGCATTTATTCAGTCGTTTAGTTAGTTACAAAAGTGCAGACCACACTTCAATTCATACAGTTTGACACCACTTTTAACTGCCTGGCTCAGTGCTCTGTAATCGTGGGGGTTGTCGTTTGATAATGTATTTGGCTTTCTCTGCCACCGAGTGCTAGTGCCTCAGCAAATTACAAATTCCAGGGTTCCATAGCTTTGAGCTAAGGCAGTTAAAGTGGTGTCTAACCTCATTAATTCTACAGTGTAGATCAGGCATGAGCAAACTGTCCCTCCATATGTTTTGGACTACACCTCCCACAATTCCTAACAGCCGTGGATTTTTTTTAAAAAATGGCTTGTTGTGAAAACAGGGATTGGTGTCTTGGGGCCACATTGTGGTCCTGCCTGGAAGGGCCAGGCCAGGCCAGGTGGGAGAGGGGGCAGGCACACACTTCCCAACATAAGGACAGGACTGGTCATCTCATCCTTATGCTGGGAGGAAATGGAGCATGTGGCGACTGCCCCAAACCTCCTGCCTATCCTCCTCTCCCAAGCCTCGTGCTGTCCTTTTGACATTATGCTGGGAGGAGGCGAGACAAGCAGTGACTGAGTGTGCTCCGGAAGGCTCTCAGCTGCCACATGCCTTCTCTGAGCCGTCCTCCTGGCATAAGGATGGCTGTCGCTTGCACCGCCCTTATGCCGGGAGGAGTATGAGACACATAGTGGCTGAGAGTGCTCCAGAGGGCTCGCAGCTGCTACGTGCCTTACGCCTCCATCTTTTTGGCATAAGGATGTAGAGGGCCACTGTGTCCTTATGCTAAGAGGACAGGGAAAATGAGGAGGGCCTGAGGTAAGCACCCAGGGGGCTGCATCTGGCCCCTGGGCCTTAGTTTGCCATGCCTGGCGTAGACGCATCCATAGTAGATCTGTTGTAGTTGGGACTGAGAGTTGGATTTATGCCTTTAAACTCTCCCCCATTTCTTCTCCAATCATAGCCCCACTGGTTACTGCTCCCTACCCCACACTGTATATACCTGGGAGAAGATGCTGCTCTCCTTTGCCTTCCATTGCATGCTTTCCTGGAGTATGAATTTCTTTTCTTGGATAGCCGGGATCCGATCTACACTGCCATATAGCACAATTTTGAACTACTTTACTTAAGTGATTCTTCATTGTCTGAGTAGGATGGCCTTCTAAGTGCAGTGTCCTGGATACGTAGGTGACTTTAGAGCCCTATTCTTGATCCACATGTTCTTTCACAGTGAGGACATTGTTTTCCAGGTGGAAGGTAGTCCCAGTTAAGGTTAGCTTGATGCACCTTCCTTTTGGTATGTTTCTCCATTTGTGTCTCTTCAAATTCCACAGCACTGCTGTAAGAACACTTCAGTTTTCTCGATGTTCAATAAGAGGCCGAGCTTCTCGTATGCTTCTGCAAAGGTGTTTAGAGTGGTTTGTAGATCTTCTTCTGAATGCGCACAGACTATGTTATCATCGGCATATTGGAGTTCTATAAAGATGATGTTGTGACCTTGATTTTGGCTTTCAGTCTGCTGAGGTTAAATAGCTTGCTGTCTGTCTGATAGATGATTTCCACTCATTCATTATATGGCAGAGTAGCTGGGGCCTAACGAATCCTTCGAAGGCCGCTAGAGACTGATTCATTGAAAGGAGCAATGTTCCAGAAGCAATATCTATTTAAAGGTTCCTGAAAAGCTGATGAGTTCTCAGGGAGTAGTAACCAGGGTCCCGCTGCTTGAGCAGTAACAGATTGTGTATCATGGGTTGAGTATCCCATATCTGAAATGCTTGGGCCCAGAAGCATTTGTAATTTTAGATTTTAGGATATTGGCGTACACAGATAACTTTCAGGTGGAACTCAAGTCTAAACATAAAATTAATTTATCTTTTGTATGCACCTTATACACGTGGTCCGAGGATGATTTTATATGCAATGTTTTTAGTAATTTTGTGAACTGAACCAACTTTATACAGTAAACCACCAGAAGGCAAAAGGCCCCCGTATCTCAGCCACCCATGTTGATAGTTTTTGGTTTTGGAGTATTTCATAATTCCAGAGAAGGGATTCTTACCTAACGGCATGTCAGTTTTGAAATAAAACAAACCTACTATTGAATACAAATGCTTAGACTCAAATTATTCTGCAGTTCTCTCCAGATTTGGAGGAAAGCCAATTCAGCTTTTCAAATAAAGACATTTAGTGATTGCAATATAGATTTTGTCCATATGAAAATATAATTTCTGCAGAAGCATACACATGTCTTCATGTACTGTGAGCTGATTTGCATGGTATATTGTATGTATTCAAGGTCTAGCTGTATAAAAATGGGAGTAACTTTGTGACAATAGTAAGTGATAATGAGTAGATGTGAACAAGCTGGCTAGGACTTCTGGGAGTTGGAGGCCCAAATAGCTGGAGGGCTGTTGTTTGAGGTTGTCTGAGATAAACTATGGTGGCTACTAAAGAATTTGATGAAAACTATGCAACTCTATAAAAGCCCAAGTTGCACCATTGCCAGTAACATCACACATTGGCCGAATGGGGAGATGTGTGGGCAGCACAGGGTGGAGGCACACATTTTAGCTGCGTTCTGTACCTGTTCTGCATGTGGTTATGTTTTTATCAACAGGCATCTTAATATCAGTCCCCAAACTTGGCACAAGTAATTCCATGTCCAGTTGAAGAAAGTAAGGGATACTAAATTGCTACACTTTTGTTGACAGGTCACAAATATAAGTCATGTGTGAAGTGAACTCCAGGTATTGTTAAATTACCATTTCCAGCAAACCTAGTTGGTATAGGCATTTGCAGTAGACCTATCCAGCACAGCCAACAGTGAGAAAAGCTGGATGTTGCAGTATAACATGTGGAGGGCAACAAGATTTCCATCCTTGGAGGAAATCAGCACTCAGCACTAACAAACGCTAACCAATATTTAACATTTGCATGGGAAAACATAACATAGCAGGTATTTATATCTCCTTGGTTCCACTCCTTGCTACTCAGTGGTGGTTCCTGAATGGCTATTTGTCCCTGAACGATTAGTAGCAGGTCCTTGGCAAGTTTTCAGAAAAAAAGAAACAATTGTACCCAGTAGGCACAGTGATTTAAAAGTACAGTAGAGTCTCACTTATCCAAGCTAAACGGGCCAGCAGAAGCTTGGATAAGTGAATATCTTGGATAATAAGGAGGGATTAAGGAAAAGCCTATTAAACATCAAATTAAGTAATTATTTTACAAATTAAGCATCAAAACATCATGTTATACAACAAATTTGACAGAAAAAGTAGTTCAATACGCAGTAATGTTATGTTGTAATTACTGTATTTACGAAGTTTGCACCAAAATATCATGATATATTGAAAACATTGACTACAAAAATGGCTTGGATTACCCAGAAGCTTGGATAAGCGAGGCTTGGATAAGTGAGAGACTACTGTATTTGCAAGTCCCCCACATCAGATAGTCTGAGAGACATCGATGTATGCTGAAAGCTCATGAGATGGAAAACGGAGAAACAGTACTGGACACAACACAACCCATTTTCATAACCCAGTGGGAAGCCTGAAGAGATTGCTAACACTCGGATGAGACCCTGTGGGGTTTAATCTCCTCTGTATTTCCTAGCACTCCCCCTTGTGGAGTCTTGCTATTTTTCTGTGCATTTCTGTAACTGCTTTATATTCCGAGCTGAAACAGTGTTTCTTTTGGTTGATATTGAAACAGTGTTCCCCATAACTACTTGGTTTACCAGCTGTATGTATTGTGAGTTGTGCAGGCTAACTTTCCTCTACAAACCAGTGTGGTGCTGTCAATTGAGCATTGGACTATGACTCGAGTCCTTGCTTAGTCATGGAAAGCCACTGGGTGACCTTGGGCAAGTCGCACTCTGTCAACCTCAGAGGAGGAGACAAGGGCACCCTCTGCTTCTAAACAGACTTTGCCAAGAGAACCCCTTGATTGGTTTTCTTTATTGTTGCCATAGGTTGGAAATGACTTGAAGGCATCACCACCAACAAACCTTCCTCCCCAGTGATTATACAGTAGAGTCTCACTTATCCAACATAAACAGACGGGCAGAACATTGGATAAGCGTAAATGTTGGATAATAAGGGATTAAGGAAAAGCCTATTAAATGTCAAATTATGTTACGATTTTACAAATTAAGCACCAAAACATCGTGCTTTACAACAAGTCTGCCGCTTGTTTGGAAGTGTGGCTGCACTTGTGTTGTTAATTGTGTAGGCTTGCTGTGTGCTGCTGCCTCGAGAAAGAGCTGTAGATCCAAGCGGGAGGCAGACTGTGTTTGGATAATACAGAACGTTGGATAAGTGAAGGTTGGATAAGAGAGACTCTACTATATAAAGAACAAGGAGCTCTGAATGCTTTCAAGTAAAGATGCCTAAAAACTTGTAGTAGGGGGTCATTGACTTTGCTTTATTGGGGCTGATCCTTTTATTATTTTTCTGACTTAATAATAGCTGCTTCATGGGGACAAAAGTGAGCCAGAAAAGTGATGGTTCTGTTTGGACTTTCTAAGTATTAAACATTGGAAAGAAGCTTTAAGTTAACTTTAATTTTGGATACCTCATCAAATGATTAGTACAGTAGAGTCTCACTTATCCATGCTAAACGGGCTGGCAGAACCTTGGATAAGCGAATATTTTGGATAATAAGGAGGGATTAAGGAAAAGCCTATTAAACATCAAATTAGGTTATGATTTTACAAATTAAGCACCAAAACATCCATGTTATACAACAAATTTGACAGAAAAAGTAGTTCAATACGCAGTGATGTTATGCTGTAATTACTGTATTTACGAATTTAGCACCAAAATATCATGATATATTGAAAACATTGACTACAAAAATGCCTTGGATAATCCAGAACCTTGGATAAGCGAGTCTTGGATAAGTGAGAGAATACTGTATTTGATATTCAGGTTGTGCATATCCAGACAGATTTGTGTAGAGTCCATGCCAGCAACTCAATATTGGTTCATACTGCCTAAGAATGGTTTTTCTGTGACTTGAGCAAGCAGGTTTTCAAGACCCCTACTGCAGAGGTCCTAAGTAGGGAGCTGAGTGTTTCATATATAACTTTGTTTTCTGTGATGGCTCCCATATTGGATGTAAAGAAAGATCAAATCAAGCTTCTAAAAGTAGAAGCTTGATCCTATCTGAAAGTACTCAACCATGGACATCTAAATGTATGAAGCAGCCCCTAACATATCAATACTATAACAACAGTTTTTTTACATGGAATTTTTGTAATGCCATCACACACACACACACACACACACACACGGAAGTACATTGTTGTAGAAAGATATTTTTCCCATGGGAGATAAGTCTAAAAGGCAATCTTTGTCTTAAAAAGAGTATTTAATAATATAAAATATTTTTATTCATTGACATTTAGTTTACACCATTGAATCAGTCCATTAAGATGAGCACATTGTTATGATTGAGCCTCATGGCTCTGTTACTGACAGACGTGGGCGTAAGACTCCTCGAGAGTCAGATACTCTCGAGGAGCGAGAGAGAAAAAGACTGCGAGACATATTTGCAGCACCATCTGACGAGGAGTCTTTCGAAGGGTTTACGGAGAGAATGGAGGAGGGGCTGGTTAGCTCAGAGGAGGATGAGATGGATTGGACTCGGGTAAGGGAGGAAGTGGGTGCCACTGGCCATGATGGGACAGAAGATGAATGGGGACCTTCAGGATTAGACCCATGGTTTAGCTGGAGGGATGGGACGGGATCCACAGCTGGAGATGCTGTTGGGCGTAGTCAGAGGTGTTCCAGCTCTGACGAGGAAAGTGATGAGGAAACGCCCGGGTTAAGGAGGACAGCTGACAGTGATGAAGATTTGTAACTGGCATAAAATGGGGCTTGAGAGCAATTGCAAATTGCGTTGGGCAAGGTAATCTGGGCAAACGCTTGGGATCCGTGTGTGTGTGGGACGCTTCCCTGAAGACTTGTGTGCTTTCCTGTGCTGTGACCTTGACCTTCCGTCGTCTTCTTGACGGACGCCATCTCCTGCTTTGAGAACTCGGACTGAACTGACCACGGCTTGTCTTCCCCCCTTCTTGGACTTGGAAAAACTACAAACGTCTGCTTCTGGCTTTGATCTACGGAACGGAACTGGTCTACTCAACTGCTACAATCCTTGGCTGATTTACTCGTGTTGGAGATCCTGTCTGCTGTGTGTGTGGGGGAGCGACGCAAGTTACTCTAAGCACAGTGTTGGCAGCAGAGAGGAATCTGCTGCCAATTAGTTGCATTCTTTGTATCTTTTGTTCCTTGGCTTTCGTTTCGTTTATACCCAGGCTGAAGCAAGCAGTTTGTTTTTACCCGGATTAAACTCCGGTTTAATCCGGTTTATCTTTTGAACATTTACTTTTGCCCCTTTTTGCTCCTAAAGGCAAAAACTGCCTGGCCCTTGTGTTTTACGGGCATTTTTGAGTTCTGTAATCTAATAAACTCTGTTACTTTGAATCTTGTGGCGTTCTGTCCTTGACAGATTGCCCAACGCCCATAAAAAGTTTATTGCAGCAATAAACCCGTCAGGAAGACGATGGATGAGTTAAGGGCCAAAGTAGACCAATTGCAAACGGCTTTTACCGTTATCCAAACAGCTCAGGCTGTGAAAGGACATGTTTTGACTCCTGAACGCTTTGACGGAACCAGGTGCAAGTTGCCAACCTTTTTGGCACAAGTGGAGCTTTATTTTTCTCAGCTCAGTGCTCATGCTTTTCCTACAGACACTAGCAAGGTGGCCTTTATTTTGAGTTTGTTGACCGGTCCCGCAGGACAATGGGCCACTAATTTAATTTTGGGAAATGACCCAGTCAAGGACAATTTGAATAATTTCAAAAAGTTGTTAACTGATACTTTTGGGGATCCTCTCCGCACGGAGAACGCTGGGTGGGCTCTGTATCGGTTGAAACAGGGAAAGGGGACTGTTTTGGATTACTTAAATAAGTTTAACCTGTATCGCCACCAGCTGGATTGGGGGGAAAATGCATTCATGCTTTTATTTACTGCCGGGTTAAGTGATATGCTCCAGGATGAATTAGCACGCTTGGAGCCGGCTGAAAGCTGGGACGCCTTAGTAGCTAAGGTGCTGCGTTTAGACGCAAGGTTCGAGGCTCGTAAACACTCAAAAGCAATGTGTGCGCCACCCATGCATGTAACCAGGGCACCTGTGGTGATGGGGGAAGAGCCCATGGAGCTTGGGGTCTTTAAAAAGCTGTCTACAGAGGAAAAGAGCCGTAGGAGGCAGCTGGGCTTGTGTTTGTACTGTGGGAATGCTGGGCATTTTGCCAAAAATTGTAATGTGAAACCTTCCCAGCTTTCGGGAAAAGGCCAGCCCTAGTGCGACGTGAGTCCAACGCACTAGGGCTCCTCAAGCAGTCAACTGAGGGGAGGAAGCATGTTTTCGTACCCATTACATTATCTGTTGGGGGAAGGGAACTTGTTTCTACTTTGGCACTGCTGGACTCAGGGGCTACGGTCTCCTATGTAGATATTGAGTTTGCTAAGAAGCATGGCATTCCTAGAGTGCGCAAGGCATGCGACGTGTGGGTGGAAGGAGCAGATGGGAGACTGCTGGAGACTGGGGTGGTTAACCATGAAACCTCAGCAGTAACGTGGGAGGTGCAGGGAGTAACGGGAACGTTTGTGTGGGATATTACGAGCTTGCCTAGATATGATGTGATCCTGGGGATGGATTGGCTAGCTGTAGTAAACCCACAAGTAGATTGGGCAACACGTAAAGTGATCTTAAAGAGGCAGGATTGTTGCACTCTAAATGTTACTCATTCTGATATGGAGGGAGTGCCTGCTGAGTATGGGGAGTTCTCTGATGTATTTTGTAAAAGAGAAGCGGACAAATTACCACCGCACAGACCATATGATTGCGCCATCAAGTTGGCAGAAGGTGCGAAACTGCCAGCAGGGAGGCTGTATGCCTTGACTGTACCGGAAAGGCAAGCTTTGCGGGAGTTTCTAGATGAAAATTTAGCCAAGGGGTTTATTCGCCCATCTAGTTCTCCAACTGCGGCACCGGTATTCTTTGTAGCCAAAAAGACTGGGGAACTTAGGTTGGTCTGCGATTATCGGATCCTAAACAAATACACCATTCGGGATAGGTACCCGCTGCCTTTAATCTCGGAACTGTTATCAAGGGTGCAAGGGGCTAAGGTCTTTACCAAGCTTGACCTGCGGGGGGCCTATAACTTAATCCGTATACGGGAAGGGGATGAATGGAAGACGGCATTTAACACGTGTTTCGGATGCCACGAGTTCCGAGTCATGCCTTTTGGGCTTTGTAATGCTCCTGCGGTATTCCAGAGGTTCATGAACGATGTGTTCAGGGACCTAATTGACCAATTTTTAGTGATTTATTTGGATGATATCTTGATTTTTTCTAAGGACGAGAAAGAACATCGTCAACATGTCAAGCAGGTTCTGCACCGACTGCGGGCTAATGGGCTTTTCGCCAAGGCTTCCAAGTGCGTCTTTCATGTGCCTGAAGTGGAGTTCCTAGGTCATGTAGTGTCAGGTAGGGAACTTAAAATGGACCCACATAAGGTTGACGCCGTCAACTCATGGCAGGAGCTGAAGACTAAGAAGGATGTACAAAGGTTCTTGGGTTTCGCTAATTACTACCGGGAGTTTATTCCGAATTTTGCAAAGCTCACGGTACCTTTGACGCAGCTTCTACGCAAGAAACAGCCATTTGTGTGGGGGCGGGAAGCTCACGAGGCGTTTCTACAACTAAAGTCTAGTTTTCAATCGGACAACATACTAACCCATCCTGATGTTGACAGACCGTTCGTGGTAGAAGCGGACGCTTCTAGCTACGCGTTGGGGGCTGTATTGTCTCAGAAGGATTCCTCAGGGACCTTGCGTCCCTGTGGATTTTACTCGCGGCAACTAACACCCTTCGAGCAGAACTATACCATATGGGAGAAGGAGTTGTTGGCGATTAAGGTGGCGTTTGAGGTGTGGCGGCACTGGCTTGAAGGGGCACGGCACCAGATCGTGGTCAGATCTGATCACAAGAACTTAGAGCACTTGCAAACAGCAAAGAAGTTAAACCAGCGTCAAATCCGCTGGGCTTTGTTTT
Organism: Anolis carolinensis; assembly: GCF_035594765.1. Lineage (NCBI taxonomy): Eukaryota > Metazoa > Chordata > Lepidosauria > Squamata > Anolidae > Anolis > Anolis carolinensis. The sequence goes on along the minus strand of NC_085843.1, from coordinate 242,002,876 downwards.
TCTCCAGGTTTAACTTCAAGGTGCAGTTCGTGGAGGGGAAGGCAAACTTGCGGGCCGATGCTTTATCCCGCAAGCCGGAATTTAAGACCAATGAGCAGGTAGTATGTCAGACCATCTTGCCTACTGCCTCTCTGTGTGTTGTAGATAATGAGCTTGGGTTACATGACCAGATCCTTGAGGCTCAGAAGGATGATGTGTGGACTCAGGAGCAACTGATGCTGCTCTCTGCAGGTAACCGTACCATACTGCCGCATCTCCAGGATCAAGACGGGGTATTGGTGCGTAGGGGGCAGGTTTACGTACCAGTAGGGACCCTCAGGTTGGAGGTGATTAGAGCCCACCATGACGAACCCATGGCTGGGCACTTTGGCAGGTTCAAGACCGTACAGCTTATCACCAGGAGCTACTGGTGGCCAAAGATGCGGCAAGACATTCTGCGCTTTTGTGACAGCTGCGCCGTTTGTCAGCAGAGTAAGACGCCTGTTGGGCGCCCTAGAGGGTTGTTATCGTCTTTACCTGTTCCGGAGAGGCCATGGCAAATCATTTCCATGGATTTTATTTCAGATTTGCCTAAGTCTGGGGGTTATACTTGTATTTGGGTGGTGGTGGATTTATTTAGTAAACTGGCTCATTTTATTCCTTGTTCTACCATTCCGGCGGCCCCTACGTTGGCCTTACTATTTACAAAGCACATCTATCGTTTGCACGGAGCACCCGAGGTGATTATTTCAGATAGGGCTCCGCAATTTGTGTCACGCTTTTGGAAACACTTCCATGAGTGTTTGGGGACTAAGTTAAACGTGTCTTCAGCTTTCCATCCGCAAACGGATGGACAGTCGGAACGGGTTAATGGGCTCTTAGAGCAGTATCTGCGTTGTTTTTGTTTAGATCAACCCACGGCTTGGGTAAAGTGGTTACCGGTGGCGGAATTTGCTTACAACAATGCGGTGCACACGTCTAGTCAGCATACGCCATTTGAGCTAACTTATGGTTTTCACCCACGGGGAGGTGTGGCGCCGTCGACCAATGTGGTCTCTTCGGACCCTGTGTACCGCTCTTCGGAAATGGCTGCATTGCATGATGTTGCCCGTCGCTTACTGTTGGAAGCTAAGGCAACGCAGAAGACTCAGGCTGACCGCCACAGGCAGGCAGGGGAGGAGTTGGAAGAAGGGGATTTGGTGTGGTTATCTTCCAAACATATTAAACAGGCTGGGGGAAAGTTTGCGCCTCGGTATTTGGGTCCCTTTCCTATCGTTAAAAAGATTTCTTCTGTTGCGTTTCGTTTGCGTTTACCGTCTAGTTTAAAGGTCCATCCAGTCTTTCATCGTTCGCTGTTGAAACTTGATACCTCTAGTCGTCGTGGTGCTATAGCGGAGGGTATCACTGCCACTTCTCCGCCATCGGGGGAGGAGGCCTTTGTGAGAGGGGATAGTGTTATGATTGAGCCTCATGGCTCTGTTACTGACAGACGTGGGCGTAAGACTCCTCGAGAGTCAGATACTCTCGAGGAGCGAGAGAGAAAAAGACTGCGAGACATATTTGCAGCACCATCTGACGAGGAGTCTTTCGAAGGGTTTACGGAGAGAATGGAGGAGGGGCTGGTTAGCTCAGAGGAGGATGAGATGGATTGGACTCGGGTAAGGGAGGAAGTGGGTGCCACTGGCCATGATGGGACAGAAGATGAATGGGGACCTTCAGGATTAGACCCATGGTTTAGCTGGAGGGATGGGACGGGATCCACAGCTGGAGATGCTGTTGGGCGTAGTCAGAGGTGTTCCAGCTCTGACGAGGAAAGTGATGAGGAAACGCCCGGGTTAAGGAGGACAGCTGACAGTGATGAAGATTTGTAACTGGCATAAAATGGGGCTTGAGAGCAATTGCAAATTGCGTTGGGCAAGGTAATCTGGGCAAACGCTTGGGATCCGTGTGTGTGTGGGACGCTTCCCTGAAGACTTGTGTGCTTTCCTGTGCTGTGACCTTGACCTTCCGTCGTCTTCTTGACGGACGCCATCTCCTGCTTTGAGAACTCGGACTGAACTGACCACGGCTTGTCTTCCCCCCTTCTTGGACTTGGAAAAACTACAAACGTCTGCTTCTGGCTTTGATCTACGGAACGGAACTGGTCTACTCAACTGCTACAATCCTTGGCTGATTTACTCGTGTTGGAGATCCTGTCTGCTGTGTGTGTGGGGGAGCGACGCAAGTTACTCTAAGCACAGTGTTGGCAGCAGAGAGGAATCTGCTGCCAATTAGTTGCATTCTTTGTATCTTTTGTTCCTTGGCTTTCGTTTCGTTTATACCCAGGCTGAAGCAAGCAGTTTGTTTTTACCCGGATTAAACTCCGGTTTAATCCGGTTTATCTTTTGAACATTTACTTTTGCCCCTTTTTGCTCCTAAAGGCAAAAACTGCCTGGCCCTTGTGTTTTACGGGCATTTTTGAGTTCTGTAATCTAATAAACTCTGTTACTTTGAATCTTGTGGCGTTCTGTCCTTGACACACATAGTGGATACACATCAAAACCTTATTCTGCATAGATTTCTGGCATCTCCATAGTTGCTGTTCTGACAAAGCAAAAGTGGGCATAGTTGTAGCAAAATAATGTCTTGTTTCTTCTCACTTATTTATCGGATATGCCTGTTTTTAGGATATTAATGTAATGCAATTTCCTTTACTTTCTTCATCTAAAACAATGCCAAATATTTGCCTAAAGTGCTCACAACATTCAAGAATGATGCAAGTGATAACTCTGGTTTTTCCCCCCTGTGATTTATTTTTGTATTTATAACCTGTCCAATGTTTGCTTGTAAATTTATTGAAGTGACAACTAATCCCGCCACCCTTATTGTAAATTGTGTAATTCTTCACCCACTTTTTCCTATTCTCAGTTGTCAGACACAGCTCACATATGCTGCAGTCACCTAAAGTGGGATTGGGCATAGTGATGAATTGCTGTGGCATAACCTTTTGCTTTGTTTGTTTTCTCAGCTATCCCAAAGGATGTTATTTCAGAATGGAGGCATTGCTAGAAATAATGCAAAAGCAAGGACAAGGCAGGTATGTGTAAACCAATTCTTAATAATATTATTCAAACACATACAAAGATTGCCTTGCACAATGGCTCCATGTGACAGCTTCTTCTTTCTAGCCAATCCAACATTTTCTTTTAACATTCATTCTACATGCAGTGTCTCTTTCTCTGGAATAATGTGAAAGCATGGTACTTTTAAAAATGTGTATGCTTTGGTTTATATTGCTATTCTGAGAGAAAAATTCATTTAAGCTTTTAATTGTTTTTTCTTACATAAAATTCTCAAAATCTTGGATTTTCATTTAATACTATATTTTTCATTTTTTAATTTCTGTCCCCCAATTTTAGCTAAGGCCTAAATCTGTACTGTAATGTAGTAGCACTTCAGTTTCTTTAGTGTTTTCCAGACACACAATATGTTTTGCTGTGCCTTTCAGTACATGTATTCATATATTTTGGTGAAAGCCACATTTGCAAGGGTTGATTTAAAAGTTGACAAAAGTTTTACCTTGAAAAATTGCTATAAATAATAGGGTGATTTGATTATGGGGAGATTTAAGGAGCTTACCTTTATTCCTATTGTATTTAGTAGAACTTACTAAAGATATGTGTGCTTAGGAGTCACTCCTATATTGTAAAGGTAAAGGTTTCCCCTGACATTAAGTCTAGTCGTGACTGACTCTGAGGGTTGGTGCTCATCTCCATTTCTAAGCTGAAGAGCTAGCATTGTCCAAAGACACCTCCAAGGTTACGTGGCTGGGATGACTGCATGGAGCGCCGTTACCTTCCCACCGGAGCAGTACCTATTGATCTACTCACGTTTGCATGTTTTTGAACTGCTAGGTTTGCAGAAGCTGGGCCTAACAGTGGGAGCTCACCCCGCTCCTTGGATTCAAACCGCCGACCTTTTGGCCAGCAAGTTCAGCAGCTCAGCAGTTTAACCCATTCCTATATACCTCTTTATTATTTCTTATGTTATGCAGTTCTAATGATTGGCAGATCACTACAATTTGTTTTGCTTCAAAAGTGCAGGGAGTGCAGAGAGACAAGTAGAAGGCCTTGTATTACCAAGCACTATCATTAACATTTGCAGCATATAATAAACAGTGTGTCTATTTCTGTTTGCTGTATGAGTAAGGGTTCAGTTGCCTTGGACAGAACAGATTTAAGCTTTTTATGATGTGTTTCCCTCAAATTTCCCTCATATTTGTGGGTTATATTTCTGGAAGTGCCAGAATCTAAACAAAGATCTAGTCGGGGTATTCATGAGACTGGGAAGTTCCTAACTTCTCATAACTAGCTTTACCCCTTCCCCGATTATGTAAGTGTCCTTCTCATTTATCTAGTACCAATGAATGAGAAAGTAAAATGCTAAGTATGTTTATGATGTAATAATAATAATAATAATAATAATAATAATAATAATAATAATAATACACTTTTTTATATTACACCCTTCTCCCCTAGGGGACTCAGAGCGGATCACAGCATTTATATACATAGGCAAACATTCAATGCCTTTACAATCACATGAGACACAGAAACACAAACAAATATTAAGTAAATATTAAGCATTTAAAACATTTAAAGCTAATTATAATTATTGAGGAGACTCCTCAATTAGTATATTTTGCTACTCTCAGTCATCAGAGATAAACATGAGCCAGAGAGAAAATTAAGAGAAGTTTCCACAAAATAAATAAAATAAAATCTGAAAACAAAACATAAACAAAAGTCCCCACTAAAGCCCAGGAGGAATAGAGTCGAAAGTTGAGTGTTGGCAAAGAAGTCAGTGGCCATAAGCTAAGCCAAGCCCAGTTTCATTACTAAGTTGATGGTCAAACGGGCTGGTTGGTAAAATTCTCCAGTACTGTCGTCCTATAAGGTATCCGTGACTTGAAGTAACTTTGGGCAGTGGCTACCTAGCAGTGAATGTATCAGTTGTCTCTCTATATAGGAGTTAAAGTATGTTTGTTGGTTGATTGGTTGGTTTGTACAGAAAGGTCTCTACATGGCTTGATGGATCTGGTCCAAACTTGGCAAACATACCCCTTCTTTATCCAACTTAAAGTAATTGAGGCATTTGAACTAAAAAGACCACCCTTTTTGGGCCCAGAGCTGTGGGAAAGAAAAGAAATAAGACAGATTGGCTGTTGTTAGGTGACATGTGTATGAGAGAAAGGAAGAAAGGAAAGAAAGGGGGAAGAAGGGGAAGGGAGGTAGGAAAGGAGAGAGAAAGAAAGACTGGAAGACAAAGGGAAAAAGGAATGACTAAAGGGAGGGAAGGATGAAAAACAAGGAAAGATGAAGGAACAGAAAGGAAGAAAGAAAGGAGGGGTGCATGAGAGAAAGCAAGAGAAGAAGGAAAAAAGGAAGAAAAAAGAGTGGGAGAAGGTGTATGAGGGAAAAGGAGGAAGAAACGAAAGAGCCATAAAAAGATCCAAACCCAGGCAATACCAAGTATATACACTAGTAGATGTATCGGTTAAACATATTTGTCCTTACAACTCTTAATCTAAACGATATAATGATGCTTTGGGAAGAATTACTTAATGGAAAGTGATGCTCTCATCATGTGAAAAGTCCTGTATTCCATGATTAGCTTCTGCTAACATTTCCAGGTCAAGAGAATTGATATTAGTTAATGTTGACAATAATTGTCCAAACAGATATTGTTGTGATAAGTATAAAGATGCACATTCTATCTTAAAACAAATTTTGGCCTGATTGTGATTTATTCTCAGTTCCTTTGGCATGAAAGTGAATAATGCAACTATAAAGTTAACTTTTTAAAAAGTATTTTCCTCCTCCAGAATAGCTGTCAGATTGTAAAAAGTGTGTGGACACTCTGGAGAAAATGAGAAATTTCAATCTCTTAGCCTATTGATTTCCATTCCTTTTTAACCTTTTGTATTTGGCAGACAAATTAAAAAGGATAAAGATCAGCAAGACCTCCCTAGGGTTCCATCTTGAATTTCTTAGCATTGTCTCTGGTCTAGCATCTTGCAAAGTTCCAAAGAAGTTAGCTGGGCAAGTTTAATTGACTTCTGTGCCATAGTGGAATCCAAAATATCTGGGGAGCCAACTCTTAACAGTGGATGGCTAATGTTTTTTGTCTCTTTATTGTGGTGTCATTCATTCTGTTCTGTCTGAGAACATGTCAGTTTTCTGTTTTCCTAGTTGAGAGTGATGGTATGTCCTGGTGTGTGAAACTTAAGTCTAAATCCAAAGAGGAGAGTAGTGCACTAAATATTTTTTTTTTCTATTTTCCACCATTTGTCCATTGGTAGTGCATTTCTGTGGTTTGTGAGAATGCTGTCATTTGCACGAATAGTTGTCTAAGTGATTAAACTCAACTGGACTTTTCTTCTGCACCTACTCTGAAACTATTTATGTTTCAGATACGTTTGGAAACTATCCGTAGTGTAAAAATATGTGTTTTGCTTTGGATTTTAAATAAACAATAAAAAACTCATCAAGGCATGTTGAATGTTTCCAGATTGCAAGTATCGTTGTATTCACAATTGTAGTTACTAATTTAGGTAATATTTTCAATTTGTTACGAAGCCTTTAAATTTTAACTTAATCTTGTTCTAATTTATGGTAAGATGCTTTCAAGATTATCTTAAGAGAAAGGCAAGGTATATATTCAGTAAATAAATACATTAATGATAAATACACATTCTGCTTGCTGTTCATGTTTACAGAAACATTCATCTTGGGCATTAATCAATGGGAAACTTTCAGTGACTGTGATAGTATACTTACTGCAGAATGCTGGCTGTATGTTTATAATCCATTATGTTCAAAAAGGTAAAGCTGTCCTCTGAGGAACTGCATGTAGTTTCTAAAAACAGTGTCTCTTTCCCTAAAAGCATTGTGCTTTCAGTTTAACTTGCAGAGCTGGAGTGATGAGAGAAGGAAAGCAATCTTACTTTTAATTTCTATATTTTACAGCATATTGCTTTGCTGTGGTCTTATAGCAGGGGTGTCAAACTCATTTTCACAGGGGGTCAAATCAGCCTTTTGGGCCATTTGTAATTATCAGATTGTATAAATGTAACTATGCTGCCCTGGCATTGAAAGCCTTGCGGGCCACAAAATGACCTTATGTTTGAGACATGTATCTTATAGGCTTAATTTCATGTTCAGAATAGTGAACTTGACCAGTTGAACAATTTAATTTGATTTACATTTTAAAGAGGCTAACAGACAAATAAATCAAAGAGTGTAAAGTTAGAAGTAACTTCTCTATATGTATGAACAATGTACTACTGAAGCAATATACTGGTACTTAGGATTTGAAAGAGTTTTCAGAATTATCTAAGCTATTTAAATTACTGGTAGTTAATGCCAGGTAATTTTTATTGTTTTAAATATTAAACAAATTAAAGGACATTTATTTAAATATATAGTTTTGATTAACATTATTTTCTTAGCTTTTGTTATTTTTTAAGTTTCACATCCGTTATTTCTAAATTTGTTTTATTTTATGTCATTTGCAATAAAGCAATGGTTTATGGTGCTGAATGTTATTCTGTACCTCCAAGACATTTCTGATTTATAGAGAATCTATTGCAGGGTTTTCTTAACAAGATTTCTTTGGAAGGTGTTTGCCTTTCTCTGAGGCTAAGAGGCTGTGACCTGGCCAAGGTCACCCAATGAGTTTCCATGCAGTGGGGATTTGAATCTTGGTCTCCAGAGGTATATTTCAGTGCTCAAATCACTACTGCATGCTGGCTCACTTTATATAGGCTTCTGAATTTCATATTTGCATATTATGGCAAATCAACAGTATGTTCAAATTATACTACCCTGCTTCCTTACATACTCTTTCTGTTCTTACTATTTCTTTTAGAATGAAACACTTTTTGGCCTTTAATATTAAGGGATCTAATCATAAAAAATGACTCTGTAATTTTTATTTTTGCTTGAGGAGTGATCACGGTGTGTATACAAAACTGTGTGTAGATGTAAAAAATAAAGCTTTATTTATCTGGTATCTTTATTGTTTGTAGTATTGTCAGAATAACCTGTTTTCTTGACTGTAGAGGACTGCTGACTTCATGTGAGGCTGAACTACAGGAGTTAATGAAGCAGATAGATATCATGGTGGCTCATAAGAAAGCTGAATGGGAAAGCCAAACTCAGGCACTGGAGTCTTTCTTGGATATCCGAGAGCAAGAATTGTCAGCTGTCAGGAATACATTGGAAGAGAAACACAAAGAGGTAATTTGGGGGTTTGTTTTCTTTCTCACCCTGAGCCCATTTAATGCTACGTCCTTGCAAGAGCGCTAAATTCACATATTCGTAATTTTCAAAACTGAGTTATTGGTAGGAACAATTGTAAAGAAGAATAACAAACAATAAATGGAATGTGATGACTTGCTGCAGTTTGACAATTGTGCAAAGGAAATGTAAATCACATTCAACCCAGAAATGACTGAAGGAGCTCCAGTAGAATTATAACCTCAGTATGCACACAGATTGAAACTTCTAAAAGCCTCGAGTCTTTACCCTGCTCCAGAAGTGATAATAGCATCGGGTGAGTCTCTGTATAGACAGCATTCCGTAAAGGAGGCACCACTACATAAATAGCTCTAACTATGGTCACTGCTCAGATTCCAAGGTTTTTGGGACTCCTAGCAGGACTGTCTGAACTTATTACTCAGTGTCACGACCCAGGCTGCAGAGCACCAATAACCATACACAGAGGCCAGAATCTATCTAATATCTTTATTGTAGGAATATATAAAGTTAATAAAAACAAGTGTAGAAAATAGTCCAGAATTAGACCTTTCAGGAAAGGTCAGAATTAGTCCAAAAAAGCAATGTCCAATAAGAAATATTAAGGTCCAAAGTTGTAATCCAATAACCGAAACACTCACTTTGCCAAGCAAAGTGAGGGGAGATGACAAGGTCCTTTAGTCCATGAAACTTGAGCGAGGCTAGGAAATAACTTGATACTTGAAACAAGGCTTGAACGTGGAACAAGGTAACTAAGAACAAGAACAAGGTCCGTGGAATAACTTGATAAATCCGTGGAACAAGGCAAGGATTGATCCTGGGAAACAAGGCAAAGTCCGTAGATAAACAAAGGCTGGGAAGCAAGGCGAAGGCTGGATAGCAAGGCAAGGCTTGAGCAGGAGCGAGGCTTGAACCGGAGCGCGCTGTCCAGACACAACTCGCTCCGTAGGCTGACGAATTGACTCCGCGAAGTTACTACGCGGGTAAAACACCTAAATAGAGTCTAGCTTTCCCGCCGAAGCAGTTCTCTGGGAATCAGAACCGAAAGCTAACTCTGAGACCAGATGTGAGACTCCCCAAAGATTCTCACGAGAAGCAGTCTTAATTGGCCACATTCTTAGCTGCAATCCTCGCACTCCTGCGCGAAGCTGAATCCAAACTTCTCTGTTGTTTACAAAACTCCCGGCGCAAGAATACGGGAGAAGTAGGCTCTGGGCTTGTTTGACATACTTCTGGGAGACAACTTTCTTGCAGGTGCAAGGTTCCCAGATCTGCCTGGGAAAGATCTGGCTGAGAGGAATCCAGTTCAGACTGGGAAGGTAAAAAACCCAAGTTTTCATCTTCATCAGGAATTACAATGTCCTGAGCAGGACTACAAGGCCCATGGGTCATCACACTCAGGTAGGTTCACATAAAAAAGATCTCAAGTCATTTTTGGCCTTGAAATAATTTGAATTGTTTGGGAATTTGGAAACAGTCTGACTAGTTTCAGACAGTAGTCCTGCCATTATACTGATACAAGTTGATGTTTCCTGTAGTATTCAAGAATTCTGTGTGTAAATCATTACACATGTTACTACCATCTAAATAGAACTGTTCCAGCTATGTCTGTTCAGGGGGAGTTACAGCTGGTATACTGTCAAAACTGGAGAATAATGCTTTGGGCATACCTGGATAGTGCAGTTCCTAACATGTGAACTTGAATCTTTTAAGAGCAAGTGGTCATATCTAAAAAAGGCTGGATTTCTGAAACCAGATAAACTAACCACCAGAAGTTAATCCGTCTAATGTGGGTTACATTTTAGTTTGTTAGCCCACATTCTGTCCAGTACTGATTTCAAAATCATTTCAGCAACTCTGCAAAGGAAAAGTAGTATTGGATGTCATCAGCAGACCTCTACTTTGAACGGTTAATCTGGAAATATGGCATGTCTAATGGTATGTAAATGTGTGGAAAGGTCCAAAAAATGTCATATTCACTCTCCCATTTCCCCTTATTGTAGTTGTACCACCGGGCTATCCATTAGAGTAATAGATGTTTTTATTGGAACAAATCTTAAAACCAGGGTGAAATGGATCCAAACAATGAGCAGTACTATCCAAAAAAGTCTGAAATTGCTCAACAACTGCTTACTGCAGCATCTTCAGCAGGATAAGATGATCTGAATAGTTGCTATAGTCCCCAGGCTTGGGGGGGGGGGGGGAGGGGGGGACTTCTTTGCAGAGTGGCCTTGCACCAAATTGCCTGTCTCTGAACTGAGTAATCACCAGAAATATCTGGGCATGAGCTTTCTTTATAGTTATAACAGATAATGGTTGTGGAAACTAGTTTCATTTGTTTTCTCTCTATATGGCATAGTATGTTTGAACATTCTGCATGTGTTTTATTATCATTGTATATAGTTGGCATACACTGGGAATTATTGTTCAAGTTCTTATTCTAGTATTATATTTACTTGTTTGTAGCAGACTATAACCTCAGTTTTATATAGTCTAAATGTAATGATTGCCTCCTTAAGGGAGCATGAGTAATTTCTAGAAGAGGCACCTCTTGTTCTAGTACCCTTCCTTTGCTTCTGAACTGGAAAGGGTTAAGTGAACCAATATCTTAGGTTAAGAAGGAAACAATAAGATGTGTCCTTTTCCTTTTTTCCAGTTTGTAATCACAGGCTAACACTTTCCCAGTTGTATGAGTTTTGATATGGATGCTCCTAACGCAGTTTTGTTTCTGTTTCAAATATATTTTTATCCTTGTACTTTGTGAGGCTGAAAGCATATCATGGCTTTTGCTCCATCCCTTCTCACGCTGATCAGCCAAATCACTCACCCATCTTATTCATTTTATAGTCTTCAATTGTATTTGAAGCAGCTGAAATCCTTTAATTCTTTGGAGTGACAGGTTCACTGTATTACAGTTACTGAGGATTAGCTACTGAGGATAATAATGGGATCAACAGAGGGGGCAACCTAGTGCTCTTATTCTAATTTCATGCAGTTATAGTAGAGCCCAGAAGAAGAGAAGGTGGATGGGAGAGAGAACATCAAAGTAGAAAGAACTAAGACAAATAATGGAATTGATAGATGCAGCCCTATGAGTTTAGATACCAGACAGAAGGATGTCTTCCCTTCAACAGCTTGTTGGGGAGAAAGGAGGAGAAAGGAACTTGCTTTAGTTTTAGCTGCTGACAGATGATGTGACCCTTAATGAGAAAAAGTATCCCACCCCTCTGTAGAGAATCATGTCTTTTGTGTGCAAAATTGCGTGATTTTGACATTGTCAGATCTGTCTTGCGTTGTTTTTTCCCTCACCAATCAAGATTTTCCTCTAAGATTGTTTATATTGTTGGACTAATGTGTTCTGATGGCTTTCAGATTGAGAGGCTGTGCCAGAGACTTGAAGGGATTGAACAACTGAATCATGATATAACTGTGGAGTATGAACAGGAGTTAAGCAAAGTCCAAGAAGAGGTGAGCCTCTATCAAGCTGTTGCTGAAATATCCTTTCATGTGTTTAATATTGCAATGTCTCATATAACTTTTTGTGTGTGTCCAGATTTTTCAGCTATGGATTCCACCATCCGCAGCTTGAAAATACTTTTGTAATTCCAAAAAGCAAACCTTTTCCCCCACTTTATACGAGGGACACAATTTTACTGCACCATTGTACATAATGGGACTTGAGCACCCATAGAATTTAGTGTCCTTGGGGAGTGTGGGGTGTGGAGACTAGGACCAAATCCCAGTGGATACCAAGAGTCCACTGTACTACTTACAGCAGTGGTAAACTAAGAACTGGTTGGAGATGGAACATTCGAAATTTTGCAACATCCGTTCTTCCTAAAAAACTTTAACTTTCATTATTTAATTGTTACAGAATTCAGACTGATAATTTTAAATCACTGCAATTAGTCAATGGTTATACCATTTCAACTGGCACAAGGAAGAAGCATTCCTTCAGTGTATAATTACAGTAGGGCATAAAGAAGCCTTGTTGATACACAAATATTTTGCTGATATATAATTGCAATCTTTCTCTCTGTGGTGTGTGTATATCTTGTATATCAAGACGAAAGGAAAATTAAAACAAAAGGCAAGTGGTATTAACAACACTGTGTACAATACATATGTTGACTTATTGGTGAAATGAACCTATTTAAGGTTTTCCAATTATAGAATATTTGGTTGCACAAACCCAGCCCTGGATATTGAATATGCAATTAATTTATAACAACAGGACAGTTATCTCTTGAACATTTCATGGTTTTTTAAACTCGCCCTTTTCATAGTCTACTTTAGAAGCAAGTTTTACTTCAGGATAAATTAACCCATTTCTTTTTTTGTGAAAGTTGCATCTGTGGTTTAGTGAGCTTTGTTGTTTGTAGCCTAAAGCTTAAATCCATTATGTCATATCCTCCAGCTGATAAGATGCTGCACTTTGCAGTCAATCTTCTATTTGATGGAGCTAATATGTTATTGCAATGGCTACTGAGTCGCTTTTACAAAATCATTTAATAGCTTCAGATATCTTGTCTGCCTGGTTGGGTTGGTGGAAGGAAATAAAACTCAGGTCAGACAAATAGTAGCTGTTGATCAAGCATGAACCAGGGTTTTCATTAGGCTAGCAATCCTTCCAAATCATAGCTGATAGATTTTGTTGCTTACACTGTGGAATTTTTCTGTATATTGTTTATGTTGGAAACAAATGCATATTCTCCTCTTTGGCCTAGCAACATAATATTAGAATACATAGGGCCTGCACTTGATTATTTTGAAATAGGTCCTACTGTATTGAACATGGCTTATTCCAAGTAAATGTGCTGCAGATGGATTGTAGTCTAAATATGACTTTAAAACTTTTCATTAAGAGAATAAGGGACAGAACGACTTGATGTACTGCTATATTTCATTGTAAGGTCTTGAATGCTGTGAAAGCAGTTCATGTTTGGCCTTCACTTTTTGTCCTGCTTTCTTCTTGCTTGTCAGCTGCTATAAGTTAAATGCCATAAGAGACTAGTAATACATTAACCTTTTCCCTCTAGAGAGTTGGTTCAAGTCCTGCTTTCAGTAGGCCAGAAATAACATTACTTTTGTGCTGTTGCAAACTGGAGACATCTGTCCGTATTTTTACAAGTTTTTTCATTACAGTATAAATAATGGTGCTTCTTTAGAAGGTGTCCGTGATGCATTTTTGAGGAGTTTGCCAACCATGATTGAATTGTAGTGGCAGATCTCTGCAAAGGTTATAAGCCATAGTGGCACCTGTATGACTAGCATGACTGTTAACCTCCTTCAGGAAGGCTGAAGAAGGTTAGTAGTTCAGGGTGTATAACAATAGAGGGCAGTCTCTAAATATAGACTACTAATATGCATTGCATAATGAAAATATATTATTACTCCATTTTATATTAGTACAAGGCAACACTGTATGTTTCTCCTCTCTCCCCATGTAATCAAGATCCCCTCAACCTTTCTGATGCCCATCTCATTTTTTTCTTTCCCAAGTGGAATTCATTGGCCTCTGAAAAGCGGTTTTCATAAAAATCTAGTTTCTGTGTGGTATTCTCTTGTTATAAAACACTTTTGTAAATTCCCAAGGCCAAATTTATACAAAAATGGTCAGTGACCTCTCAGAAGTTGACCATCCCTAAGTTAAATACAATATTAGTTCAGTTTAGAGTTAGACTCATTGAAAAATGAACTTGTTAGTCACAGACAATTTCAGTCCCACTGATTTCAGGAGGTCACTTTGAGGTAGAATACATATTGGATATAACTCTTCGTAGCGTTCTCCGTTGAGAAGGACTTTCTTTTCTTTATTATTTTGATTGATAATTTAACTTCATTGAAACTTCCAAATAAAATGCAGAAATTCTATATTAGAAACATATCACATAGAATCATAGTATATGTAAACTGATATCTACAACATGTTGTTTTAATCTTTTATCCTTGAACATATCAGAGACTAATAAACTAAATTTTCCATTACCTCTGCTATATTTATATTTCTTTTAGCATTGAATATATATATCTCAATGGTAAATGTGGGCTTCCAGTTATTGGATGTCAGTGTCTGTCAGCCTTTAGGTTTTCAGAAATTGCCTTGCTTTGTTTGCAGCTAGCCAGACTAAAGAGGAGTTATGAGAAATTGCTGAAGAAACAATTGAAAGAAGCTAGGCAGACTTCCAAGAGCCAAGAAAATGATCAATCTGATGTAAGCATGCTGACCAAGAAATTAGAGGTAAGTGAATATAATACACTTTTGGCCATCTCTTATAAGAATTTAGTAGCCCCAAATAGTTGACTGGATTGGAAAAATCCCAAGTATATTTATTTACTTGCAGCTATGGCTGTGAGAGTATTTCTCAAGAATAAATCCTGCTCAGCTTAATGGTGGTTTATTTCTGCAAAGGTATATGTAGAATGTGTGGAATGGTGTCTCATAAGAGCTCAACACATTCTCCTTTTTTTGTTTGCATTTTATCCTTTGCCTAATAATTAAACTTTGCTTTCCTTCTGTGTGTGTGTGTGTGTCTGCGTGTATGCACTGTTGGGTCTCCAACTTTCTCTATGAATGGAGAAAAACACTTGGCATGAATAATATTATATACATTATGCCAGGTTGTAGGGAGATAGTAGCTCTTCCGCTGGGCCACTAAATTTTTATGTGAAGCAACCAGGAGGCTGAATTCTAATTATAAACAATATGTGGAAAATTATTTATTATTTGCATCAAGCCATAGCACTGTTTTTAGTTAAAGATTATTTGAAAATTAGCTGGTACAGGGATATTTTTGGAATCTATCCACTGGAAGCTAGCTTCATCTGAAATTGTATCACAAACTATATTTAATGCACTCGTGACAGTTACATTCCACAAAGCAATTATAACAAGACTGAATACATTACTCAGTTGGGAATACAGTGCAACCTCCCTATCTACATCTTATACATTCCTGAATTTAGCTTGGAAACAGGAAACCGTGGAGAATAGGTAACCCTATAGAAATGAACAACTTACACTATAAATATCAGAGTTGCCCTGGAGGACCTATAAAATTCCTGGATGGATAGATACCCTCTCAAGGAATTTTCTGGGTCATCCAAGGTGACAATGGTAATGTCTGGCAGAAGTATGCCATAGAATTGCCTGGAGAAGATGTATTTTGTTCGTTGCACAAACATTATATGTGTAGCACATATTAATGTGATATGCCTGCTTCAGAAGCATTGCCTTAGAGTAAAAAGTATGGTCACATTTGGAACGGGGTATATTTTTCAACCAAATAGATAGCCAATGACAATTTTCTCTACAGGAGTTCCGCCAAAAATCTCTAGATTGGGAGACACAGCGTTTGCACTACCAACAGCATGTGGCATCGCTGGAAGCCCAGAGGAAGGCATTGGCTGAGCAGTCTGAACTCTTTCAGGTTGGGTTAATGGATGTCTGGGAAGCAGGGGAAAAGACTTAGATAAATACTCTGGGTCCTAGTATAGTTTATGGTACCATTGAAATAATCTTGATTTTTGCGCAGAATAAGCATGTCCTGTCCAGTAAATATACATAATAGGGAAACAATCCAAAATGTATTCAGTGACTGGAAATCAATTTGCTCTTAATAATCAACAGGGGAAAGGCTGTACAACTGCTCTTGTAACAAAATTGCATAGTGTAAAATTTTAAGAACTGTGTAGCTCCTAGGTGTGAGATAACACTTAAGTAGCACTTTTAAAAATGGTGTGTTTCCTACAAAAGTGCATCTGGTGAGATAACTGAATCAGTGTAAATTCATAGTTCTTTCACTTGTGTCTCTTTAAGCAGGAGAGCAAAACTTTTACTGTTCTTGACATATTAACGTGTTCATCGAGGTAGTGCTGCTGTGGCTTAGTTAAAGTGACCAGATGCCAACTGTGAAGAAGCTTGCTCAATCACAGCTGATGTTGATAAGAAGCTCTTGCTAGGAGCTTTGCATTTAATGAACTCCAGAGTTGCCATCAAGTGTAAGTTCTGCATGGGAGAAGTTGACAGTGATGGAATTGGAATTGACACTGATGGGAGCTTTGGAAAAGGTAGATACTGGCAGATTTGCTTGGACTATGATATTTTTTGAAACAGATGCCACTCTGCAGCTGTGCCTGTATTCAAAATGGGTTACCTTTCAGCAGGTAGACTTTCTTGGAGCTTTGGTTGGCCTGCTTTGTCTGTCACAGCAAGCAAAAGCGGAAATGGGATTTTGATACAGTATATTTGATAGAAGATGTGCAATTGCCCTATGCATGTTGACATGGGAGGATTATTTCTTTGTATGCCACAAACTTGGATCATCTGAGGGAAAATCTGCTCCTCTGAATGTGGTATATACATTACTAGAGTGATTCTACCTCTGCAACCACTTTGAGAAAGTCAGGGAGAAAAACAGAATAAAAATAGAGTATATAAACTAGTGAATAGACCCTGCTGCAGGGTGTGATGAGACCTGCATCAGATTCTGGTGTGTCAGGAAAGGTGGAATTCTTGTTCATTTAACAGGAATGTTGCTCCTTTTCTTTAATATTTTGAGGATGTAACTTTTGTGGAATTTATGTTGGCTTTTATGTCCTCTATGTCAGTTATGGGATTATTCTACCAAACAGAGTACTACATTTTTTTGGATAGCCTTTGCTGCACATGGAAAAATGGCTCTAGCAAATGCCAAGATGCTTGTTTCCATCAATGTAGTATAATGTTGAATACTAAAAGTGGACTAAAATAAAATGTAACATATGTTGTTATTGCTCATTCACATGCCTCTAGTAATACGAGTTTTTTTCCCCTGATCCCATAAGAGCTTCCATGTGCACTAGTGTCAAAATGGTGTATATTACTTTACTGGGTACTAAGGTCGTATCCATGCTGTGTTTAGTTTTAACTGCTTCTCAAGCCCTGGAATGTTGTGTTTTTCAGTTTTCTTGTTAAGCTGATACTGTGAGGAAAAACTGTAAACTTGAGAAGACGTAATGGCAATTAATGAATGTGGCATGTAATATTCCCCTGCCATTTACATGTTCTGCCAGTTTTTAAAGGTGCACCTAATTTGAGTGTGTGAAACTGTAATTGCTGAACAGTGTGGCTCATATAATCATATCTTGCATTCTTAACCAGATTCCCTGAAATCAATTTAGTGTGTTGGTCAGTTTAGTGAATGAGTTTATTTAAATTTAAAACTAATAAGACTACGGAAGGTCAGCAGTTCCCAAATTTCTAACAGCCCAAGCTAGCTAAATTTTGTTCTTGTTGCTAAAATTGTCCCTCTCTTGAAAAGAAGAGGTGGATTATTAATCAGTAGTATATTATGAAGCCCAGCACTAGAGTTAAATCACCTCCCCAGCTCAGAATTGTTTAAGAAGTCAGAATTGTTTAAGAAGTCAGGAAGTCATGCTCTGCTTTGAAGGCATTTCTGAGACTTAACAGCCACAGAGAGGAGAACATGTACTTCTCCCTCCAATCATAACCTACATACTTTCAGAATGCTCAGATCACTTCCATAAGTTATCCTGTAATTTCAGAACTTCTCTCTGAAAGAACTGAGATATGAGTGACAGATAGTGGAAACTTGGACTGATAGCTGTCCTCCTCAAAAAGTTTATCTAAGGCTTATCTAGTAGGATGGGATTTTAAATGTCAACATTAATAGCCAAAGATATGCATTAAACGTATACAATCTTATGATTTTGAGTAAAATAATTGTGATGTCTCCTCATTTCTCCACTGGAAGCAAATCCTAGAAATGTTGTCTATCACAGTGGAAAATGTTGTGATGGTTTAAAGTGCAAAATGTAGCTTTATTTGTGCTCTTTTGTGCTTAATTCTCAGTGGATAAGTGCACTGTGTATTACAGACCCAGTTGTCCAGTCGGAAGGAAATGCTGGAGTCTGTTGAACTAGCAAGCAAATCTGAAATCTATCACTTAACCAGCAAACTGGAAATAGCCAATGATACTATCTGTGCCAATGAACTGGAAATGAAGCGACTGAATATGAGAGTAGATGATTTGACTGATAAAAACAAGAAGATTTTGGAAGAACAACAAAGACTCACAGAGGAATTGAAAATTTCCCAGCACTCACTGGAGGTTTGTGGCTGAATTGCTTGGAAGCAAAGTTGTGTACAGCTTGTAATAGCAGTGGGCTGGCAAGTCATTAATTAAATGGGCTTTCTGCCAGCTTTGTGCTCAGCTTCTTGGTGCAAAGACGGTCCTAGATGAGGAACAATGTGGGGAGAGGTTGTTCCTAGTCATCCTCTGTTTGACATGTATATTTGGACATAATAGCTTGATTGACAGTTAATATGTTAATTTCATTTATTATATCACTGTAACAGTAATTTCTGCTGTCTCTCTTGAAGGTTCTGCACAATGAAAAGATGGAACTCAGAGCCACTGTTTTGTCTCAGGAGGACTTCATTAATAGCTTGGAGGTTCATAATGAAGAGTTACAGCAGGAGATACTCAGGTTATCTGAAAAGCTACGATCTAAAGAAGCTCTCCTCCGGTATGCCTCTTGACATCAGAACCTATCTAAATTATTACTTTTTTCCCTATAACTTCAACAGTCTGCCATGCATTTTCTGTTCCATCTGAAATCAAGAATATATGATCTCTCATCTCTAAAAGTTAAACAATTAATCTAGTAAAATCAATTATGAAGTTCCCCTTCTCTTCTGAGAATTCTTTCAGAAGAATAACAGATACATTTGCTGAATGTAATCAGTCTGATGTAGTATACCACTAGATGTTGACAAGCTGGAATGTGTCCAGAGGAGGGCGACTAAAATGATCAAGGATCTGGAGAACAAGCCCTATGAGGAGCAGCTGAAAGAGCTGGACATGTTTAGTATACAGAAGAGAAGGCTGAGAAGAGACATGATAGCCATGTATAAATATGTGAAGGGAAGTCATAGGGAGAAAGGAGAAAGCTTGTTTTCTGTTGCCCTGGATACTAGGACACGGAACAATGGCTTTAAACTACAGGAAAGGAGATTTCACCTGAACATCAGGAAGAACTTTCTCACTGTGAGAGCTGTTCGGCAGTGGAACTCTCTCCCCCAGAGTGTGGTGGAGGCTCCTTCTTTGGAGGCTTTTAAGCAGAGGCTGGATGGCCATCTGTCGGGGGTGCTTTGAATGCGATTTCCTCCTGCTTCTTAGCAGGGGGTTGGACTGGATGGCCCATGAGGTCTCTTCCAACTCTATGATTCTCAGTATTGCTAATCCTACTTCTTTTGATTTAAAATTATTAAATCAACATGTACATGTGTTTTGAATCAGACTTTTTGAGAGTACATTGTTACTCTATAGTTTTTACTGCTGTCCAGTGGAACATGAGACAAATGACTCAACTCTTCCTTAGTCCTTTTGAGCATCTAATTGGTTGTTCCTTTCTCTGAAGTGATCCACAACTTTTGTCTTGTTTTGGTAGATAGCTTGCCACCACCAAGGTCCCTCACCTGAGGAATGATGGATGAGGTTTTATCTCTGATATGATGCTGAGCTTGAAGCATTTGGAAAGTGTCCAAAGTCTAGCACAGAGGGCAGGGCGAGCATTCCTTCCTCAGCTTTGGCTTTGGGGAGTGAGGCAAAAGCTCATTTTTGAATTCCTCACCCGCAGAATTGGAGATGACTACCACACAAACTCCAGCAAGCAAACCTCTGTCCGCTGCTGTTAGGTGACCCACTTTAAAGTAGCCAACCAAAGTATCATTATAATAATCTTGGCTTTCTGTGTAATTCCAATTTTTTAACAAATTTTGAAGCACAGTAGAACAAACCATAAAGTTCTTCCAAGATGTAAATGTAAAAAATTTCTAAATTGTTTGTTTCCTGCATTGTAATATTATAATGGCTTATGACATATCCAATGCTTGTATCTTTTGGGGGTTAGCATGGGATCTGCAAAAGCAAAGAGCATCCAGTCAGATGAACAAGTAATGGAAAAGAACTGGGAACTACAGCTGGCTGAAGAGCGCCTCTACCAGGCCGACGTGGAAATGAAAAAGGTGGGAGTTTCTTTTTGAAAATAAGTAGTGTGGATGGTAATTCATTAAACTAAACTGGAGAATTATAGCAATTTTTACAGAAGCTTAGATATAAGCTGGTCATGTCATTACACTATTAAGGATGAGATGCAAAGTAAACTTAAAAAAATACATAAGTTGCTTTGTATCTTGTGGTCTGATCTCCAGAGCATCTACTTGAAAATATGGTCTACTAAAATTCAGAAGAATTAATGAATGCAAAGAGTTGTGTGTTGGCTCTAACCCAGCATTGGTGTTAGAAAAGAAACTGAGTCAGATTCCTCCCTACATCCAGTGAAACATAAATAGAAAAAAGCACCAGCTTCCAAATTTGGTTGGTATGAAGGATTGTTACAGTTGTTTGTGTCGATGTAGGTTAGTGACAGTCTTCCTTAACTACTTGGTCCTTTCTTTCAAACCCCTTCAAGTATGTTGCAGAAGAGTAACTTGTGGGTTCATTATACAGATGCGAGCAGGTTTATGAACTGGTGCAAGGAAAAAAATGTCTAGCAACAGAAGGGGTTGCTATATGCTTTAAAGACAAATTACGTTGTTATTCTTTAATGTTTTTAAATTTCTCTCTGGGATCCCTGGGTCTCCATTTATCCAGTAGCAGCTAGAGAGGCATAGAAGTGGCCAGATAGAAGAGGAGACATTTATTTGAGACAATAAAATATCTGATTTGAATAAGCTGCATTGAAACAGATGGGATATAAATTCAATGGATGGATGAATGAATTGATAAAAATACAGGTACAGGTGCTTAGATTTGCATATAACAGTGAGCCAAGTTGATGACTGTTGAAATCTGGCCTATTGTTCCATCAGAATCTTACCTTGCAAACAAATCATAATTCATTACCCATTAATAGCCTCTAGGTTTGGTCGGGTCTTTAAATCATTATTTGATATTATGTCTAAACCTAGCAATAAGGCTGTCCATAACTTCCTTCCATAACTACCCAACTTGACCTGACAAAGGGAATAAGAAAGAAACAAACCACAAATAATTAAGCCTATATGATTAGTTAATCTGCCATAAATTCATGGCTAAAGCAAGAAATCAAAGATAACATACAGCATGGCTTGCTATGAGTTGTAAATGCAAAGATTGTTGTGAGAAGTAAAAATATACAATGCAGATCATAGGAAGCAAGATCCACCAACAAACTGTTGTTTGCTGAAGTGTCAACATGCCAGAGGCAGTCCCATTTCTTCTTTCATTTCACATACTGACTTCAGAAGAAGCTTCTGATGTCATAAACCACTTTCCAGATGCCACAGGAAACTGTCACAGATGCAACAAAAGATTTCATATGTAGGCAGATGTACAGGGAAAAGACAAAATGCTGGAGCCTGTTTTTTGTTTATTCTCAACAAATCGGTAGGAGTGGTCCTTTTTAGGTGAAACAGCCCTCGCTTCTAAGGCACCATCAATTGTAAGATGCACACTAATTTCAGTACCAGCAACAACAACAACAACGAATAAATAGCATGCACCTGTGATTCATGCTGTGATTATGATAGTGCAATGGGTTAAACCCTTGTGCCGGCTGAACTGTTGACCTGAAAGTTGAAAGTTTGAATCTGGAAGATGGGGTGAGCTCTCATCTGTCAGCCCTAGTTATGTGGGGACATGAGAGAAGCCTCCCAGCAGGATGGTAATACAACTGGGTGTCCCCTGGGCAACGTCTTTGTAGACGGCCAATTCTCTCACACCAGAAGCAACTTGCGTATGTTCTCAATTCACTTCTGATACAATTTTAAAAAACCCTGTAATTCTAGGACACACCCTGTTTTTAAAGATGTTTATTTGGGGGGAAAGTGTGTCTTAAAATTAAAGAAATACAAGTATATCTTGTATTCTCTATCACAGCCTATATTCATGTATAGCTTACAAATAAAGCATAATCTGGGAGGGAATATGGCTTTAAAAATGTTAGTGTGCCAGTCCATTTATAGCAAGCTTGCCATTTCATATGAATGAATTGATGATTCAACTAAATACAACCATCCAAGTGTGTGGGAGATAAAAAATCTGTACAGTGTCGTCTGACAGAAGCATTCTTCTTTTTCTTCTTTTTTTGTTTTTGTTTTGGTGCTAAATGTATTCTGCTGCAGACTAGGATTTGATAGTGAGGATGCTCTGGAACACATGCTTCCAGGGAGCCTTGAATTAGTCTGTGAAACTACATCCGACTTTCTTTCTGAAGTGTTAACCTAATATATATATGTCCAACTGAAGGAGGAACGAAGGAATGAAGTCATAATTTTGAATTGGAGGGAGTGAAGCATCACTGAAGTGTTAACCTAAAAAATCATGTATGTTTCTGTTCAGCTAAAGGAGCAACTATTACACAAGGAACGAAGTCATAACTTTGAATTGGAGGGCGTGAAGCAGGAGGTTACCCAGCTAGCAAGGGAACTGCAGCAGCGCGACATCAGAATCGCCTCATCTAGTGGTTCTGCTTTGAGCTTGGAGCAACAGTTAAAAACAGAAATAGAAAAAACAGAGCGGAAAGCAGTGGAGCACAGGGTAAAATGCCTGCTATACCTTGAAATGTTTTGATGTATACAGTTAGAAACCTTGAAATTCAGATTAATGATACATGACTTCTTTTGTTTGCTTACGTTTTTGCTGATCCAGCCTCCTTAGTCTTGTTGGTATTGTATGTTTAAATTCGAGTATGTGGGTTAGAAACTTGCTGAGATGAAAGTTGAGATTTTTACACCTGAACTGTTTTATGAAATGAACAATACATGCCTTTGTAAAAGGCATACATCCAAAGGAATGTATGTACCTGCTCTGTACCAATGATTAGAAAAATCAAAGGGTAACTTTTTTTTAACCTGTTACTTCAGGCTATCCATTCTCAGTTGGAGACGCTCAGACAAGAAAATCAGCACCTCTCTGAAATGCTGCAAAAGGTAGCATCTGTCATATTGGTTCCATTATTATGTATTCTGCGCTATCTCTATGAACAGTGTATGCTTCTGTATTTTGCACTGGCAAGTGTTAACATTCATGTTTTTATATAAAGTTGAAAATGATATGATTTTCTTCTGAAATTGCTAGGTCAAGGTGCTAAATGTGTGTGTTTAAGTTTAAAGGCTTGATGTGACTCAAGTGACATTATTTGGGTTTATGTTGCAGTAAGCATTTTAAATTTAGGAATAAAAAAGGACAAGACTGTATTCCCCAGGTAGGCTGAAGGAGAATATGCTTATTGTCTTTTTCTGTGACCACTAGGTGTCAGTGCAAGTAATCTTACTGAAACTTAGTGAAGAATATCACTAAAAACATTATTATAAAAAGCATACATGCCACTTGACACTGTAGTTCATTTGAACCACTATACACAGTGATGTAGCTAATGTGTGGTGTTGCCATTGTTGCATACCTCCAAATCATTTCTAACTTATGAAGACCCTCTGGAAAACCCATCATAGGGTTTTCCTGGCAATATTTATTTAAAGGGGGTTGCCTTTGCCTTTCCCTAAGGTAACCCAACTTGCCCAAGGTAACCCAATAGATTTCCATGGTCAAATGACGATTTGGACCCTGGTCTCCAAAATTGTAGTTCAATGTTCAAAGTACTACACCACACTGACTCAGAATTGGCATACCTCATGTTATGTTCGTTCAAGTCTCTAAAGACTGGGAAGCAATATGGCTCCTGGCAGTGGGGATTTGAATCCTGGGGTATAGTATAGCCAGTAACATTATTATGAAGACACTAGTCTTGAGCATTTGTATAGAATCGCTATCTGTTTTGGTTTGTTTCATTCATAAGATCCCGTTTTCATTTTCAAGTGCCTCTCCTAAAAACTGGTGCCTTTCCGAATGAGCTTTTTTGTTCTGGGTCTGAAAGAACAAAAATGTTCAGACCATTGGCCAACATGGGCATCCTTCCCAGGCTCCCCTTCCCCTCATTTTTAAGGTTAGAGGGGTGAAAATTGGCACACATGGAGGGCACATCTACCACTCTTTGCCCACCAAGTTTTATGCCGTTTGCGTTGTCCCCCGATTTTTAGGGATTCTTTCTTTCTATAAATAAAATCTCCTTAAAAACATGGCATGGTTTGTACTTATATCCTTCATTACGACCTGGATTAAAAGCATCAGAGTTACTTAAGATTCTACTAATTCTGAGAAGTTTAACTCTCGATCTGCAGAAGAGAAGTGAGTGTAAAGGAAAGGCTTAAGATACCACATATGATGCTTTCTCCTCAGTCTGCAGAATGGTGGTGGTGAGGCGAGGCAAGGCAGGCAGCAGGTGAGGTGGATGGCGTTCTTCTCCTCTGCTGATTGGCCCGACAGGCAGGGCTCAGTGGTCCGAAAAGCAGCCGACCAAACAGTTTCTGTTCCTACTTTCCTTTTCGTTTCAATGTTTTTTCCATACAGGAAAGAGGTGTACTGTTTCGTGCCATCCAAATGGACGGAACGAAATGGAAACACAAATTAATTGAATGATACAAATACAGGGCCCATGACTAGAAGACACTGTGAAGCTCTAGTGACAAATGTTGATCACATGAGTAGGTGCATCTTAACAGTTCCTTCTCATTATTGAAACAATTCCTGATGCAGTTAGTCTTTGGTAGGCATGGATTTTCTGTGATTCGTATTACTGAACTAGTAAGACCTCTCTCCCCCCCCCCCCCCACCATGGTCAAAACAAATAGAATTTTCCTACATTAGTAATTATTTGGACATGGGGCCAGTCTGGATTTTTCAAATTAAATTGACCAAGCAGGATTTTTAGTTTGGATACTCATGTATGCATCTAGTGAGGGGACCTAAAAAGAAACCCACAAACCCAGGGTCCCTCTCTGTCTCTACATAGAGGACAGAGGGTATCATGTCCAAACATTCTCATTTGTGGAAGAGTGTTCTCTATAGAAGCATAGAATCATAGAACTGGAAGAGATCCCAAGGGCCACCCAGTCCAATCTCTTGCCATGCAGGAACACGGAAGCAAAGCACCTCTGACAGATGGCCAGCCAGCCTCTGCTTAAAAATCTCCAGAGAAGGAGACTCTACCATGCTCCACTGCCTACTTTGTGGTCCACATATGCTTTATGTCTAAGTGCAGTGAGCATAGACTTTGCATTATGAAATCCTAACATGGGAAATATATTGTCAGTCTTGTAAGCTAATTATAATGTGGGGGTGTGAATGGGGAAGAGGCTAGTTGCCTGAGTTACATTGCTTTACAAATGTAATCATTAATCCAAACTAAAAACACAGAACTTCAAAAGGGAATGCTTTGGCTAAAAGCTTCAAAGCAGGCCTTCCTTAAGCTCTGATTTGTATTCCTGCATGTGGTCAGTTTTGTTTGTAATAGGATTTTGGACACGTTGTTCTAGAATAGTCAGTCCCAGCTGGTTATTTAAACTTTGTTCTGCAACTCTCCAATGCACTAATCACACAGTAATTTTAAATGAATGGAATATCAGGAGGTTTGGTTATACCCAACTGAAGGCCGGCATTTCCATTGGCTCGGGTGTAAATAGTGTGCTTTACAGCTGGAACACATTTAATGTGACTGACGTTTAAGTGGTCACAAATTGGTCTTGAAGTTCACACCCAATTGAGACGAATGAGGAAAGTTTGTACCTCTGTAGGTTTGATTAGTTCAGTCTGTCAAGATCTAGACTGGTTCAGATGTTTTCTGATTGATTTGCCCTCTGGAGGGATTTTTTTCCAAGTAGGAGGCTTGGAAAATATACTACTTCAATCTATAATGCAGAGCTAAATTTTAGCGAGACTTAGACTTATAAAACGAACAAGACAGTACTAACAAAAGCATTTTTGACATTAAGGTAAAAAACACCCCAGTAGCAGAACTCCATGAAAGTTATACCAAGGCCCTAAATAAAGTGGAGTCTGAGAAGCAGCAACTACAGAAGGAACTAGCAGAAACTAGAGCTCTCTTGGAGACCTCATCTCACATCTCCCAAGACCAGTATGAGAGTATTGTGAAGGAGATGCAGCATCAGGTGACTGAGTTAAAGAATAAAGACAGCAGGTAAGAACCTATATAAATTTGGAAGCTGAGGCAGCTTTCTGAAAGAACGGTACTTGACAATAATTTAATTTATGAGACTACTGGCTTTAGATACCAAGAAATCTTGATGCATTCTAAAACACTTGACTCTTTTGTGATTTTAAGTACTTTGCAGATTGTTATTCTTTGACAGTAGATGAAGTCTGCTTCAGCACTCATTGGATGCTGTGTTTATCAAAGCAGATTGCTGTTGATGGGTAGTGCTTCTGTATGTAGTGATAGTGGTCATGCCAGGATATACCATGATATTTTCTTTGGACACTGTGTCCTTGTGTTTTTGCCTGGGTCATGTGTGGAGGACAGAAAACAAAAAGTTTGGTACATTGGTACGTTGTCAAAAATTATTTGATATTTGCATCTGAAAAGAGCTTGTGTTTTCTGATCTAACTTACTGTTTCTGATCAAAATTCAGAAAAATTCAAGAGCTACAGTGCAAGCATGAGGAAGAAGTAAGACTTCTCCAGGCTAGATTTGAAAAGGTTGTTCAGCACTATGCAGAGGAACTCCAGAAGATGCAACAATTGTCAGCCAAAGTCTCTCTTTCTAATCCAGCCATTGAACAGTCACCTCCTGTCAGCAGGAACCACTCTGTGGAATCTCTATCCTATAGTCCCCTTCTGAGATCGGATGCCTTGTCACATGAAAACAAGGAATTTATTTGCGCTCCAGCAAGCTACTGTGACGAAGAATTTTTGCCTTTGGTAAGCACTATAAAATAATGTACTATCTGACCTTATATGTGGAAATTTATGTTTTAACTTGAGTAACCTATTCAGAAAGTTTTCACCATTCAGGCCACAAAGCCTCTTTTCACTTGAGGACTGTAGAGCTTCCTTGATTTGACACTTGATGGCAGTAGAAGCTGACTAGTGGGCATAGAAAAGGATAACTTAATAACTTAAGTTTGGTTGACAATACTTTCCTCTACATAGACAAGTAATATGTGTGCAGGGCTAGACCCACCTTTTCCTTTTCAAGGGCTGCTAACGTCAAATGCATGAAGCCATGGAGAATCATTTCTCCAATGTCTCTAGAGGGCCTGAAAGCATTTGTATGCCATAATAACACTAGCAGCTAAAATTCTGCTGCAACCTTTTCTGTGGAAGCGTAGGCTTACTTTGGAGCCATTTGTTGTGTCAGATACTCTTCTTGTGCACATGCGAATACTGCAAGGGTTGCACATAGAGTAGATCAGGGCTTCTTAAACATTTTTTCACTCTCAATCTCTTTCCACCTGAGTATTTTTTATGTGACGCTAGGTATATAGTTATATAAAATAAGTATTATAAAAATTACTGATAATAAATCAGCATTTACAAGGCTTGCTAAACAAGCTGATTTTTCTTTTTTGAAGTACAGATGATGAATTTTTTGCAGAGTCCACTGTAAACACTATGCCACTAACAGATTTGTGTAAATGTGTGGTGTTTAAAAACTTTTTCCTGTTGATTTTTTTTCATGACCCCAACACTGAGCTAAAGGGACCCCATTTGGTGTTGGGACTCCCAATTTTAAGACAGTGCAGTAGATAATTGTGTGGGTATGAATACAGGCAAATGAGGATGGATTCAATGTGGGTCTCATAATTGTTATGAAAACAGCATCATATATGTTCATAGAATCATAGAATAGTAGAGTTGGAAGAGACCTCATTGGCATCCAGTCCAACCCCCTCCCAAGAAGCAGGAAATCACATTTAAAGCACCCCTGACAGATGGCCATCCAGCCTCTGTTTAAAAGCCTCCAAAGAAGGAGCCTCCACCACAGTCCGGGGGAGGGAGTTCCACTGCCGAACAGCTCTCACAGTGAGGAAGTTCTTCCTGATGTTCAGGTGGAATCTCCTTTCCTGTAGTTACACAAAAGCTGAGTGATTAGACTAAAGTTGTTGTAAATTAATGAATGCATGATCTTATTTTATGTTCAGCAAGTATTGTAAGGCAGGGCAGTTGGGGTATCAATCATTTTTGTCCTGAAACTAAGTGTGTATATGAATGTAGTGGTTTACCGTGCTTTTGTGTCCTATTGATACATTCTTATAGAATATGCATTTTTGTAATAGCTCTAGAAGAGAACAAACGTGTATCCTTATTCCAGGAGTATTTACAGCTCATGTACCCCTGAGTTGTCAGTTGTGCAGCTCTCATAGCCCTTGGCAACTTCGAGAACAAGTTTTGGATTGGAACAGGAACTACCTTCAGCTGTTAAGCAGGAATATGTATTCAGTGATTAGAGATAAGGGCCATTCAAAAGACATTTAAATTTTTTAATATTATATGCAGGATGCAATAATGAAAGAGCTTAGTATATGAGTCACATTTGTGTGCCTCAATGTCATTGCATTGGTGCTTACATCTGAATGCCCATGCATAAAATTGAACTGTGGTTTTCAGGCTTTGTGTGGGGATATTGAAAGTTGTGGGCCTCTACTTTTGCAAAGGCTAGTGGTGCAGTGGGGAGTGTTGACTCGTCTCTCCTGCTCACCTCCTGAGGACAGAACAGATACATCTTTGGGAATTGGGTGCACTGTGGGTGGGGATCCCTCACTTCTTCACCATCTCCTAGGGATGGGACTGCTCTGTGAATATCCACACAGTTGCCCTACCTTTGGAAGGTAGAGGCAGCAGTACAAGATGGTGAATAATCACAATTTTGTATTGTCGAAGACTTTCATGGCCAGAATCACTTGAATGTTGTGTGGTTTCCAACCTGTATAGCTATGTTCTAGCAGCATTTTTTCTTGATGTTTTGCCTGCATTTGTGGCTGGCATCTCTGAAGATCTGGCACCTTTCTTTTCCACCTCCACCTCCTGTTTGCACAAGCCTGGAAATAATGTAGCCACCGACGTAATAAAAAATTATGCACATGCTGCACTTCAGTAGCATTTCACTTTAGTTTTGGAAGAAAATTGAGTTCTGGTTGGAATTACCTTGGTAATATTTTTCATCCCTGCATTGCATCATTTGCTGAAAAGATGCTATGCTGTGTAGATGTGTCAATATATCATAAACTGGTGTTGTCTAGCGTTACTGCTTAAGAATAAAATAGAATTAAGGCCAAACATTTTGGTTCCAGAATACTGTTCAATATATGTATATTTTCTTTTCAGAGCCCCCATCAGATTGCAAACCTTGGGGCCGTTGTTGCCAAGTTTTTCAAAGAAGAAGAAAAACGAACTTACCACATTGTGGAATGCATAGATGCACATATTGAGGAACTGAAAAGAGAGAGTGAAAGAACAGTGCAACAGTTTGTGCACCAAAAATGACATTGCTTCAGTTTCCATGGATTGGAAAATTTGCTTAATTTAAGATGTTTTAGGCAAAGGGCACAAGCTGGTTATCATCCAGGGAGCCCCGAAGAATTCAGTAGGGGGCTTCCTCTTTCTTTGTCCTAAGTTTTCGATGACCATGAAATTATGATAATGATGCTTGAGGCAAAACATGGCAGCAATTGCACTACTACAGAAAGCCTTATTTGCCTTAAATGTGTCCTGGAGTCCTTGAGTATGCAGTGACCTTCAAATGGGAATGATGTAGACAGCTCTATCAAGAAGAATGTAAAGTTTATTTTATGAATATATGTAAAGAAATAAAATGAGAAATATACCTGTTATCCTCCTTTAATATCTCTGTAAACTATGCTGTTAACCATTTTAACATATTACTTTCTCATTTCCAAGCTGTTCACTTTATTCCATACAACTTGTTGATTAACTGGTGTGAGAAAGTAGCTTATAGTATTGCTGGTCTTCTAGTTTTTATGTTATGTAGGTGAGTATTTCCCATGTCAGTCTCACTTGCATACCAACTATGAAATTAATCATTGGGGTTCAGGTTTATTACTGGGTTGCTTTCATAGCTGTTGGAGATGAGGTACAATCAAATAGCCATTACGTAAAAAGAGAGGCATTTACTTATTGAAGATAGGTTGGTTCTAAAGGTGAATCTCATTGATAGGTGGTAAACAGTACCTTTACGTGACAGCAGTTTCATTTACCAGATGCCTTATGAAGTATTGAGCAGGTGTTCATAGCAATAAGAACATATTTAAGAGGCTGGTCAGTGTACTATACTGCTTTTAACGTTTTTTAAACTTAAGCATGAATTGAAGATCTTAAAAATATGTCCTTGGACAAAAAATCAAAAAGCCAGACAGTGTCCTTCCATATGCACAACTTGTCCTTTCTGCCTTTTACTTGGTAAAACATTACAAATTTCTAATAAGATTTCTGACTTTTGAACAACCAGATTTAAATTCTTGTTTTTAGTAAAAATAAAGGATTTATTAGACTTGTACTATTTGAGTCTTTGAAATATCAGTCTCAGACAGACCCTTAATCTTTGACTTTCCCTTTTAGAAACATCTGCTACTTTGCCACATGGTCCACCACATGATCCATTGTATGTTGCCTTCCACATTAGAAAAAGCCTATATTTTTTCCCCTTTTCAAAAAGTCCTGACTTGATATGCCTTCCCTTTCCTACCCATAATGTTATTAATGCTCATGTTCTCATTCTGGATAGTGAATTTAAGAATACCTCATCTGGATCAAGGACAGAGTGTCTGTGAAATTGTAGTAGATGGTAGTTGTTAGAGTTTCATTAACAGCCCTTACACTACCTGCAAGGGCTTATTAGCACCTCCATTTTTGTAGTGTTCCCTCACTTATCGCGGGGGTTATGTTCAAGGACCACCCGCAATAAGAGAACTTCCATGAAGTAGGGACACTATATTTATTTCAATATTTACACATTATATTAGTAGTTAGGTGGCCTTTCTCCCCTTGCAAGCCTTCCTGTGCTTCTTCCTCTCCGGCACCTGCCAGTTTCCTTTTTGTGCATGTTCCTCCCTCTCATCGGCATCCAGAGTAGTCTGGCTGGACACCGATAAGAGGTATGGCACATGCTCAGAAGGGAAACTGGCACCTTTTGCGCATGCGCATCTCTTAGGAAAAAAATCGTGAAGCAGTGGGGGAGCGAAAGGTGAACCGCAAAGTAGGGAGGGAACACTGTAATTGTAAAAAAACTTTTACAATTGTAAAAAATGTCCCCCTCCCTCCTCTCAGGGACTTTGGGGCAATTCTGCCATTTTCATCCCAACTGATGATAAAATATAGATTACAGCCTTCTAAGAATTGAGGAGGTGTATATGGCCCCCAAGTTGTCCATCATGACTTCCACTTTGAAACAGTAGCTTCACAAGTACATCAGTACATACAGTCCTAACATTCATGTGCCATAGTATCTGTGCAATCCTTTCCCCAGATTGCTAATGCTTGTGTATGCATTGCAATGCTTGCTTTTTATGGCTCCGTGCCACTCTTTGCCAGCACTTTAGCCTAATGTTGATGGACAATATGAAATCAAGCTCAGCATGAAGAAATGTGAAAAGTAAGTCTCGAGTTATGCTGTTTCATCTGGATGGTAAATAATCCATGTCAAAATGCATATACAGCCTTTTATTTTGTTGAAAACTAGTTGTTCTCCATATTCAACAACATGAACATATGCTACTACTTATGAGAGTAGATTTTGTATAGAACGAAGCATGTTCCTTTTTCCTTGAGCAATTCAATGCAGAGTCACATCCTGGGTGCAAAGGAAGGGTCCCATTGAGCTCTCCTTAAGCAATACACCCAGGCTGTGCAGGTAGTTTTCCGTGAGATTAATTTTTGCTGCACTGAAAGGGGCAATACCCCCACTATTCATGGGATGGGCAAATAGACTTGTTACAGTCTCCAGAGAGGACACCATATCAATAAGTTGGAACAAAATTGGCAAGGTCTTGTGGCACTTTAAAGATCAATATATTATGGCACAGGTTTTCATGGACCAGAGTTGCATATCATGTGTAGACTAATCCTTGAAGGTTTGTGGTGTAATAAATTCATTAACTTTTAAGGTACTGCAATACAACTTTAGTTTCAAAAGAAATAATTACAGGTGTTTTCTGGTTGTAGGTTTAGAATAGTGTTGTGATTTGTTAGTATGAAGATGAAATATTAAGAGAGCAGAAATAGAGCTTTTTATTACTAGTGGACAGACAAGATAAAACTGAAGAAGTGATGAAATACTATTGAAGAGAGAGAAGTATATATATCAGCCACAGTCTTGACCTTCTGACAATATTCCCTTGATGTCTGTTCTTGCGTGTCAAACATTTAGAGATATGCCCTGCCATTTCTATGACTGCTAGTTTGTTTCTACATTGTGTGAGACAACTGTGTCATATTGGGTACAGATTCTGTTAAGGCAGCATTGAGGTCATCCCACAAAGCAGTTCATTTTCTGACTAGTGTACCAACCATTATTTCTATCATATAATCTCATGAGATTTTACTTGCACTATGTAGATGCAAGATTTAGTTCCAGAACATTAGCAACCCCAACTGGGGAGGAAACATGTTTCATTATAAATGTGTGTCCTTCCTTGCTTAGTTTCTCCATGCCTCACAACCTCTGAGGATGCCTGCCATAGATGTGGGTGAAACGTCAGGAGAGAATACTTCTGGAACATGGCCATACGTCCCGGAAAACATAGAACAACCCAATATAATATATTTTTGCAAGAATTTGAATGAGTGTAAAAGACATTGCTTTATCAATTTTGGTTAAATCTAGCAAGAATGTCGTGTAAACAATCATGGAGTACACCATAATTTCCTTAGATGCTGTCATCTTTGTCTTTTAACATGTCAAAGACAATAGCACGTAAACACTAGAGGTTGTGCATCACCTCACAACCTCTGAGGATGCCTGCCATAGATATGGGTGAAACGTCAGGAGAGAATACTTCTGGAACATGGCCATACAGCCCGGAGAACACACAACAACCCTGCATTTTTTTTTGTTCTTGTAAGTTGTATCAAATTCATTAAATTCATACTTATGAGGCGATATCTGATATGTGGGCATGACCCATACAAAAATTTAAGAATTGAAACTTACCCCATACTTTTTCATTTTAGTTTTGTAAATCTCAGAAGGTCAGATTTATATTCAGTGCAAGGAAGCAGAGCTGAAAGCAAAGCCAAAAAGCCTGCCTTAGTGCCTTGCCTTTCCTCTGTAAATTAATGGAGTCTCACCATTAGGAGCAGGGAAGAGTGGGATCAGTGTTTGCTGGAAACAGCACAGAACTCTGGAAAATGTAGTTTGGGAAGGGAGGAGCCCTATGCCAGAGAATTAAAAAGGCTCTTCCCTAAACTGTATTTATTTGCAGTATTTATGTTCCATCCTTCTCACCCCAAAGGGGACGCAGGGTGGATCACAATGCACATATACATGGCAAACATTCAATGCCATTAGACATACAACATATATTGACAGACACAGAGGCAATTTAACGTTCCAAATTCTAGCTACATGAGGGTGTGCTCAATTCTAGCCACAGGGGGAGCTACCACTTGTGAGACCTTGATGGAGTACTTCCTCATTCTTCTGCACGCTGCTGGAGATTTTATGGTGTTGTAAATTAGTTAAATTAGCCTCCTGCATAAGCGGTACCTGAATTCCTACTTGACAGATGCAACTGTCTTTTGGCTGCATAGGCATAGCAAGCTAGACTATTAAATGGTCGGGAACTTACTTTGACCTGGGCTGGCTTGAACTCATGACCTCTCGGTCAGTAGTGATTTATTGCAGCTGACTACTAACCAGCTGCACCACAGCCCAGTAATAATTATTATAATTATTAAAAGTAATTGTTACAGTAATGAATTTTTCATTAACTACACTTTAGAAAAACTTTAGAAACAACATGCCAGTGCCCCCAGTTTTGTAATGACTTTTGAACCATTTTTAATGGATCACACATTCCTACTAAACACACATCTTTAAGATAATCTTAGGCATCATGGTGCTATTCTGAAGAACCTAATCTACTCTCAGACAGTTATGTGATGTTGAGAAGGCAAGTATTCAGTTTTGGTCACTTCCCATCAAAAGCTTCACCTGAGACATCTTTAAATTTAATCAATAATTTGTGTATTATAATTCTTCATACATATTTGCACTCATGTCGAACCCAAAAAGATATAAAAGGAAATATTCTTCCTCATGCCTGTTTCTAGCTGTAATGGGGTTGCTTACTGTATTCCTTAATGTTGAGAAAACACTGATTTATTCTTAGAAAGGGAGTTGTGGCGACAGAGGTGCCAAGAACCTGAGACCGTTTTATATTTTGGCAGGGCAACCTGCTAGTTCCAAATGGACAGCAATCTGAGAAGTTGGCACATAGAGACTTTAATTTATGCTCTTTGCTCTCCTTTCTATATTAGGTATAAAAATAGTAGGTGTGGGTGATCAAGGACAATTTAAATAAATAGGAAGATATGTGTGGCTCATGGGCTGCATCATCAGATTTCTCTTGCGTGGCCTAATATGTGTTGAGACTGTAAATATGCATGTTTTAGAGGTGGAGGAAGGTTGTTTATCCTGGAGGGTGATGACAAAGCTACTGCAGACTTCTGAGGCCCTTTTATCCGTGGCTGCAGGGTTTCCATGCCTTCATCTATGCCTTGAGAATGTCGAACATCCCTTTGGAATAATCAGTTGGCCTGAACAGTTTTATAATTAATGAAGCTGGAGGGGATTTTTTTTCTTTGAACTGAACATTTTAATAACACCAAAGAGTTTCTTTTTTCCCCTCTCCCTTTGCAAGATTGAGCCAGATGTGATCCTTTTAATTTATATGCTTTCTTTAAAAAAATCTTTTGGAAATCAGTTTGTAGTATGTCAGTAGATTTAGCTAGTAGTCTGGAGAAAGTTTACGGATTTCACTGTGGCTAATCTTTGATAATACCTTCCCCACGAGATGTAGAAGATGGCATCTAACAGCTGAGATTGTCACTGCAATCCTTAGAGCTGTCCTGCACCAAGCAACATCTTTCTGCTCCATAAAATATAATACGGTTCAGAGCACAGAGGTAGTATTGTCATTTGCATTTTGTGAAATTGTTACCCCAGCAGGCTTCACAGTCTATACACAATGATGGGCTGGATGAGCATCAGTACACTGAAATTGAATCATGTCAAATGGAGGTGATGTAAGTAAATGGTATCATTTCTTGGGAATGGGTATTTCTCCCACTGTGAATAGGATTGTATGAGGGTTGAATGAAAAGTAATGCCTCCAACTTTGTTACTTCAGTTTGGATGGGAATATTTTAATAAATCAAACACAGAGCTAATCCTTAGAATGTGCTCTTTAACTACCACTATTTATTTTTCCACATAATCACCAGACAATTGGATACATTTCTGCCAACGATGAACAAGTTTTCTGAAGCCATCACAGAAGAAGTTGACACTCTGTTTCCACAACCAGCGTCTCACAGTATCCATCGTGCACAGATCTTCCGATAGCCAAGCAAAGCAATAATGTGACCCACACGTTCTTGTGAAATGCCAATTATGCTTGAAATTTCTCTCTGAGTGATACGATGATCATCCTGAATCAATCTGTCAACCTTTTGCTTGTGAAACTCGGTGGTTGCTGTCACAGGACGCCCAACTCTGTGTTTGTCACGCAAATCACATATCCCACCTCAACATCTTTAAATTTACTCGCCCAACGATGCACAGTACTCACATCAACACAATCACCATAAATAGCTTGCATTCTCTGATGAATCTCCTTTGGGGTGACACCTTCTGCTGTCAAGACTTCAATGACGGCATGTTGCTTAAGTCGCATTGACCATCTGCGCAGGGTTCCATACTTCGCAGTTTAACAACACAGCTGTTCAATGCTAAGGCTTCCTGCCAGATGGAACTGTAGAGGAGAGTCTACTGAACAAGCCAGTACCTGCCGCATACCAGTACTGCCATATGTTGAGGAGTTATGAAGGTGGAAGCATTACTTTTCATTCAATCCTCGTACTCCTCAAAGAAAACTGTGTGAGACTAGATTTCAGTGTTGCCCTTTCAAGCTCAGGCGGGTTGGCATCATGAAATAATGCCTTTGCCATTAGGTGGATTTGTTGCCGACAGCCATTTCTTGGACAATAAGATTTGAGCCCCAGTGATTCACTCTCTAGTAATCTCCTGGTTGAATTACTGATATGCATTTGCTATGTGAATCTGCTCTTGAAGATGTTTGATAGGTTTATTATATAACTGATATTATGCTGCTCCAGTAGGATGAAGGCAGGTAGATGAATGTTTTCAATTAACAGCCTTTACACATTGGGGCCTTTGAGGGGGTGGGGGGGGGGAGAGAATTTAATGATCCAGTAGAGATGTGAATAGTGTCTAATACAATAATGGTAACATTTGGCATAAAGAGTTCTGAAAGCCCTTCACAAGGCACTTATGCGCTTGTAATCTGGTCATTACTATTATCCCTGTATTGCTGATGGGGCTGAGAGATAAGATGGCTTGCCAAGCTACCTAACAAGTTTATGTCAGGTGCAAAATTTTAATCACGAATTTCCTGATTTGTTGTACAGTTACTTCACTATTGCAAACACCATTTCATACTATAAAATGAAGTGGTCAGGAGAATGGGGATTTGGAGATTTTTTTATTTTCATTCTCAGTGGTAAGAGTCACCCAGTGGCATTGATAGACTATATATATAGGTTGAGCCCTGGAAAAAAGGAAGTATTTCTTGCACAATATAATGCACGTATAGGATTCATTAAAAGATGATACCGCAATTTGATTCCTAAGCTGCGGAAAGAGATGAGATAAATTCTCATTAAATACAAGTTTTAGCTGTGACAACTTGAATAGAACCTTCATGATTGGAAGCAATAGTATTTTGAATAACAGCCTTTCCTATAATCTAAAACTCCTCTTTACCCTTGCATTCTTTGTGAAAACCCAGAGACTAACTCAAAATTGATGATCTAGAAATACAGTTTTAATGTAGATTAGACTGTTTTGATCTACTGTTATCACTTGGGTTGGATCTATACTGCCATATAATACAGTTCAGATCTGCATTACAGTGTTCCCTCACTACTTTGTGGTTCGCTTTTCGTGCCCTCGCTGTTTCACGGTTTTTTAATAAACACTAAAATAGTATAAATCATAAAATAATATTATAAATCCCTCTTTATACTTCCTACCTAAGGGGAAGCCTAAGGAAGGAAGGAAGGAGAAGCCGAAGGGAGAGAAAAGGAGGCTGAAGCAGCTTTGTTTTCGCCTCACAAGGCACGTGCGTGCTAGACAGTCGAGGAGGGGACAGAGACGCTACTTGCTAATGAGATTGTAAACAACACAAATATAGTGTCCCTACTTTGCGGATTTTCACTTTTCACAGGTTGTCCTTGAACGTAACCCCCACGATAAGTGAAGGAATACTGTATATGGTAAGTATAGACCATATAAGGAGCCCCTGGTGGTGCAGTGGATTAAACCACTGAGCTATTGAACTTGCTGACCAAAAGGTCAGCGGTTCGAATCCGGGGAGCAGGGTGAGCTTCTGCTGTTAGTTCTAGCTTCTGCTAACCTAGCAGTTCAAAAACATGCAAATGTGAGTAGATCAATAGGTACCGCTCCAGTGGAAAGGTAACAGTGCTCTATGCAGTCATGCCAGCCACATGACCTTGGAGGTGTCTATGGACAATGCCGGTTCCTCGTCTTAGAAATGGAGGTGAGCACCAACCCCCAGGGTTGGACACGACTGGACTTCATGTCAGGGAAAAAACTTTACCTTACCTTTAGACCCGTATAATGCAGTTTATCAGTGGACATGAGTCTACACTGAACACATAATGAAGATTCAAACTGCATTATATGGCAATGTGGATCCTGCCTGAGTTTCTCTCGTTATCACATGAGTTCAGCATTTGAGAAAGGAAAGAAAGAATAAAAATAAGATCTATAGACTTCCCAGTTTCTTTATTTTCCACTGTAAAATTTCCAGTGTGGAGAAAGGTCTTGTATATATTGCCAGATGTTTTATTTTCAAAAATGAGCCATTATTTTTTGCCTTTCTTGCTCCCAGCATCCATAATGGTCATTCCTTTCTCCTTCATTTGAATGCGTCCAAGTCCCACATTCCCTCTCAAGATACCATGATTTTTTTCCACTTCATCATCCTCTTCCCCATTTTTGTTTTGCAAAATTTGTCCTAATAAAAAGAGCTGAAGATCTCAATAGCTTTCACAGTTTTGTGGCTTTCTCAGTGGCCTAATAAAGGTGTTACGCTGTTATAGATTATGGGTTTCTTTTTGTCTTGTTGGCAAAACAGCTTTAAAAAACAGTTAATGATCATCCACTCTAAAGCAATTTCAGTTGCTGGGGCTTCTACCTCTGTTCCATTTCAGTAAATGGGTGAAGATGGGGAATGGTTCTCACTGGAAATATTTTAGAGGATGTGATATATTTAGCCTAGTTCTAAGGATATTTTTTCCCATTTAGAGCAGTGGGCTATAGAGAATGATTCATAGTCACGTCCACTTTCATGTGCATTGAATAGCTGTAACAGCTAGCATTGTGCTTCCATTTCAATATTGCCAGAAACAAAAGGTGTTTGTTTTATCTCAAAACGCTAACATATTTTGAGCTTACCCATCACAAAATGTGGGGAGGATATTGGGATGCTATGGGCTTCATTTTAGGAGTGGACATATTTTAGATTTAGAGCCAATCCAAGTTCCCTCCAGCATATTCAGTGATAAAAGTCATGTTAACTGCCTTACACATCTTATGACAGAAGTGAGTATGCTGTAGTATATGTATTTTAAAATATATCTGCCACTGTTCCAAGCTGTGAAGCAACGTTTTGGGCACTTTTTTTTGAATGAATGCCTATAGCTTTGAATACTCAGACCCACTATCATTTGGGGGAAAGCAATAAAAGGGTAATTGGCATTATTTGGTGGGGGAGGTTATCTGTGTGGCCAGTGAGAATGCTTATGTTGCTGTCGTCTTTTACCATTCCCAAGACTTAAAACTCACCTGGGTTGCTAGGAAACTGCATTTCTTCGAGCTCTTTTCCCTGCAAAATACTATATCTAACCTAATTGCTGTATGGCATATGGTTGTACAATCTATAAAAGTGACACAGGCACATATTGGATAGTTGTGACTGTTGACAGTGCCAAATTTTTCTTCCTACATCATTAAA
The DNA here is from genome assembly GCF_035594765.1 of Anolis carolinensis. Taxonomy (NCBI): domain Eukaryota; kingdom Metazoa; phylum Chordata; class Lepidosauria; order Squamata; family Anolidae; genus Anolis; species Anolis carolinensis. The sequence continues at coordinate 241,963,402 of NC_085843.1, read as the reverse complement.
ACCACAAAACAAAGCACAGAAACCGAACACTTTCCTATTGCTAACTCTTTAAAGACAATTCCTTGCAAGATGAATGTTTCCATCCACTAAAAATTCTACAAAGCCCATTGTGGAATATGCTTTACATTTTATCTGTCTATTTTAAATCACATTCCTTGATGAAATTTGCAGGAGGTATGTGTGTGAACTGCATATCTACGCATGTATGTATGTATGATCCAAGCTGATCCTCCGCTCTTCAGAGCTAGTCAGTTGGTTGCAGTAGCAGCAGTACTTCCTCAACTTACTCTAGCACACACTATTACAACTGAAAGATGGCATGTATGTCTGTGTGTGTTTTCTGAAAATCTCTCTCTGTAGCAATGTTACTGTGTTTCCATGTTTCTACAATATGGAGTATGTAATGGGGCTGACAAATCTGGATCAAGGTTGTTGGAGCCCTGGAGCACTTCCAAACTAGGCTATCTTTGTGCCCATGTGGGTGCAAAATACAAAAGGAGCACAAATCTCCATATGTGAACCATTTTCAACAATAAACATCCCAATTTTATGATTGTCAGCCTTTTAGTGAATTACAATGGAGGCACACCATCATAACTCACTTTTTTTTTATCATTATCTGCCATGCAATGGATAATATTCAGCCTGGCCTGTTAGTATAAAGAAACAAAGCTTCAATTTTAGCAAACTCAATCAACTCTATTTGGACGGTTGGCGTCTCCGCATTACCTATACTTGCTAAGCCCTGTCATTTGTGCTAGAAATGCTGTACCTGCAATATTACACGCCCAGGGCCAACAACCAGAAGTTTTGGTTACATACAGTACCAGACTCTGAAAACATCCTCTTGAACAACAAACAAGCCATGGTTTTTTCTGTACTGGTCACATAGACCTCAGATAAAGATTGCCATTTTAGCATTAGCTATTTTGCAGGTATTTGTTGTTGTCTGCATAACTCTGAAGTTTTATATAATAGTAATATGGAAATAAACATTATTTCAACCCATGAACAAGCTGGATGTGAAAGCAGTGTGGGACTTGTTGAATCATTTGGCCAAATATAAGACATCCCCTGAAAATCAGACCTAGGAGGAGGGAGCTGCCGCCTCCGCCAAGGAAGGTGAGTGCGGTGCTCAGTTACTCAAGTAGCATAAGAAATGTTGCTACTTAAGTAACTGAGTAGGAGAAACATCAAGAGATTCAAGACATGAATGGGATAAAAGAAGGCCCATGACAGTGAGGGACTTAGAGTAATTGCATTACTGGCAATCTAGCTCTGGGATCTAGCAGTGCACCATAGAAATGTTCTGGGCACAAAATTGGATCAACTCCATTAATACTTTAACTGATATTTACTAGTAACCTTCCTAAAACAGAGAAAGAAGTATTGCTTTTTAGATAAGGGCATCTTGTGATACCTTACATTTCTGCAAAAACTGCAGAGAAGCAAACTATTCTAATGGCATTCTGGAAAATAAATTGCTGTTGGCTTTTCTGTATTTGGCTGAGGCAAGGAATCCATACTATTCAATGAATATATGAAACCTGTAATCAAAAATTAATGTTGTAAGCCTGAAGACCTCCAGAGCTATCAAGTCAACTCACTGCATGTTTAATTAGATAAGAGCTTTCTTTAAAGCCAAGAAACAAAAATGCAATTTATTTGATTGTAATTTCTGTTTAAAGAAATTTATTTTCTGACTCAGTAAAACCACAGATTTTTTAATGCCAGTCATATTGAACTCTGAGAATCTCTGGGGAATTAAGCCACCTATTTCAAATATAGCTTTGTATATATGTTTCATGCAACACACTCATCAGGATTGTCTTTGTGTATCCCATTTCACTCTACAGGCAAGTTACCTTTTATGAAGTGTTATTTCCCAGAGTAAGTAACTTTTATAAAGAGCAGATAACATTAAATTATACCTTTTCCCCCAAAAAAACTTGATTTCTTAAGCTTGATGTGACTTAAAAAGCACCACAATCCAATGAGATAACAACTAGCATTTAATTAAATTTAAGATCTGGTGTAAAAAAAACCTTATTTCGCAGTACTGTTTTATATTTGTAAGACAATGAAGTGCATACAAGAAAGATTTCTTTTAGATGCAAGAGCATTTGTCTTGCTTGCCATTTGCAGTTACTCTTGTACTGATGTTTGAAAATGTATGGTCCTCCACTATCCCTGGCACAGAATGAGTTATACAATGCCCCCTTCCAATTCACAATAATGTCTTTTTTTCTCAACACAGCCATTCAGATATCACCTGTTGGGAAATCTGCATCCCAGAATAATAGGTTGGTGGTAAGATGTGTATGAACTTCTTTTTAATATGCTAGATTATTACTAGTTTGCAATAAAATACAGAACACCTTGTCTTTCTTTACGCGAGTATGGAAGTTACATTTCCTACAAACTTCACTCATTATATTATACCAGTGAAAGACCATGAAGAAGTTTTTCTGCTACTTAAAAGAGGTACGTATTGTTGCCCAACCTTAGGGTGAAATAGACTGCATGGTGCTGTATGGATTGTAGATATACCAAATGTCCCTACTCATCCGGACAAATGAGACGTGTCGGAGTGGCTTTTTCACTGTGCCTCAACGTCATATTTCAAGATGCGTGAGTAGAACTTGTGGTTAGCATTCTCCAACACCATCACATACACCTCTGTGCAACCAAAAGTGCTACAGGATCCTTCCCAGTAACCATTCTTACTTAGAATTAAAGGGAAGGTTTTTTCACATTGAACAAATGCCTTGGCGATGCTGTGAAGCTTGAGTTTAAACTTGATGTTGCAGTTAGCTGGTAGCAGTGCAGCTAAAGGCTCCAGCAACTCATAGCCTTCTGCCCACTTGCTATAATTCTGGGGGAACATTGGCCACTTAACCTCTGCATTTGGGCAACAGATGAGGTAGTTGAAGACGTAGTTATAGTTGCCAGGATCAGACTTCTTCTTAGCAAAAATTTTGAAAACAAAGTTTCCTGTGTAGGGAAGATGGATCTTAAAGTCTATCTGGTTCCCTTGACAAACTTGCAAAATATACCGTCTACTCATGTCCTCGCTGAGGTTTAGATCATCTGAATGCAGTGAGGCTAGAACACTCAAGTCTTTACTGAGGATGAAGCTGAGGTCAAAACGGCCATCGTTGGTATGAATAATAGGGGCTTTTTGTGAAGGTTTGAGGAACCCTTGTCTCTCTGTAAACCAGCTGGGTCCAACAGGCTGATGGAGCTCCTTTGGAAAGCAGATGTTCCTGTCTACAGCACTGCACTCTATGGTGTATTCTAGCACACAGTTGTAGACTTCATCAGAGCCCTTGGATGGCTTGGCATAGATCTGTAGCTTGTGACTCCCTGTCTTCTGTGGATAGAGTTCCAGATTCATCCCATTCCTCTTCAGCATCATCAAGCTATACGCCTTTGCCCCTTTCAACTCAAACATGAACAGCATTGGGAAACGGCTCTCCACTTCTATTGCTACTTTTCCATTTACTGTGACATGCAAATAAAGAAGGCTGGTTAAGATGCTTCCTCCTATTTACTGAAAAACACAAATCAGTCAAAAGCCCTGTAGAAAATGACCTAGAGAATTGAATATCCTGCTGTATTGTCAATCATTTTGGCAGTGAAAGGGAGGATATTATGGTTGGCTGGTTAGAATTTGTCAAGTGTCTGTCAACTCCCAATTCAGAATAAATAACAAGAGGGTTGAAGGGTGGGGGAGTTTTTAGTTTGGGATACTTGTTTGCTTCTATTTTATTACAGATGCAATGGCACTACTCATCATTCTGAGAAAAGATTAAAGCCTCTGTGGATTTCAGATACAGCTCAAGCAGCATACAGTTTTGCCGACAATACTTGAGAAGCTGTCAGTTTCAAAGAAGCAGAGAGAGTTCAAAAGACAGGATTCCAAAATTAGGTTCTGATTCTGAGAGACTCTGAAGGGGGAAGCCAGGAGCTTCTGAGGCCCCATGTAATTACATGCACCAACAAAAGGCTCTGAATCTCCAACCCTCCCCTCTTCTGAAACCTTTCTATTTTTTGCATTTATGGGCTCCTCCAGATGGTGCAAATATATCAGGAGGTTGCTGGGGACGATGGTGTGTGTTTGATTCTACACTATCATTCTTCCTCTTCTTTTTAATCTGTAAATATTACTGTTATCCTGAACAATTTTCTGACAGACTCAAATGGTTTATTTTTAATTCTGAGACATATTGGAACAACACAAAACTTTTCTCTTTGTCCTCTGTTTATCCTATTTTTCAATTTTTTTGTTTGGAGTTATGAGTTACATTACTTCAGTGCAACGACACTTTAAACCATAACTCTAAGAAAACGTACAGTAGAGTCTCACTTATCCAACACTGACTTATCCAATGTTCTGGATTATCCAACACATTTTTGTAGTCAATGTTTTCAATGCATTGTGATATTTTGGTGCTAAATTCGTAAATACAGTAATTATATAGCATTAATGTGTAATGAACTACTTTTTCTGTCAAATTTGTTGTATAACATGATGTTTTGGTGATTAATTTATAAAATCATAACCTATTTTGATGTTTAATAGGCTTTTTCTTAATCTCTCCTTATTATCCAACATATTCACTTATCCAACGTTCTGCCGGCCCATTTATGTTGGATAAGTGAGACTCTACTGTATTTACAAAATCGAAGAGGTCTATAGAATGAGCTCAGAAAACCATGCTCTTGATGGGAAAAAAACCCTGCAAGAGTCTGACCTCATCAAATGAAGGCAGAGAAGCATTTTCTTCCCACTTCTCTCCCCGGCCGGCATGGAGTCACCTGGAGCCCATCACATGATATAGGGCTTCTTCCAGCAGGGCTCTGTGGTCGCAACGTTGTGGCAGCGGAGCCCAGAGGAGATGGGTGTACCCCCAATTCCTCATCCAAAAAAAGGCAGAGGAGCCAAAGAGGAAGCGGGGGACAATGGGGAAACACCATGTGAAGGCAAAGGACAGACCACAATGGTAGAAAACACAGCCAGACGGGTTCCCTATTCTGCCCCATGATTTCCCCCATCTCCTCCTGCCCTACAATGGGCCACTTGACAAGGTCCCTAGTGAAGTTCTAATAAATCACTACAAACACACACAGCCTCCAAGAATGGAATGTGTGAGGACAAATACATGAAAAGTATGGGGAAAATTCAAGGGGCTATCTTGTGAAAACTTGCTGCTGTTAACTGCCTTCAAATTGACTTTGACTTTGAGTGATCTTAAAGCTATCCTAGATTATCTAGTTAGCTAGATTTATTTTTGCTATAATGTTCCAGCTTTTCTGTTGTTTATGTACTTACTATGTATGTACTTAGTATGTCATATTTTATATTTTAACTATGTTAATTGGGCTCGTCCCCATGTAAGCCGCCCTGAGTCCCTTCGGGGAGATGGAGGCAGGGTAAAAAAATAAAGTTGTTGTTGTTGTTGTTGTTGTTGTTGTTGTTGTTGTTATTATTATTATTTTATTGTATGACACAGCAAACAAGATAGATATGCTGGATTTCGTTTCACAAAATCACAAGTCGAACACTTCCCAAGTGTCTAGGACTGTGTGATGTTGTTGTTGTTGTTGTTCTTGTTGTTATTATTATTATCCTGTCATCATCAGCCTTGCTTATGCTCCTTTAAATCAGTATGGAAGAGCCCACTTTCAAGCTACAAGATTCCAATACTTACGGTCTCATGCAATCTGACTGTGTAAAAATGCTTGAAATTTATACAGATTGGGATCCCTACTGTGAATTATAGCCTAAATCAACAGTATAGCTCTGCATTAGAAAGATGAGCTTTTAAAGTAAAAAGAAACAAACAAAAAACTCCCAGCAACCTAATTCCTAGCATTTGCTGCTTAATTCCCCCCCCCTCCAAAGATGGAACAGTTTGGTATAATATTGGCATATAGCCGGAATGTGTGTGACTGTACCTGTTTGAATAATTGCAGTTGGTGGATGGGCTGCCAGCAATCCCATCTTGTAGAAGTCACTCTTGTACAACATGTTGCTTTCAAACTGTTCCAGTGTCACCGCTGGTTTGAGTAGCTGCCAATTGCTGTTGTCTGGGAAATGATTATTAATAAAGAGGGCAGGGTGTGTGAGGAAGTAAAATTCATTGTATCTGTAACAAGAAGGGAGAGGTCACTGGCAACTGGCACAATGTCCAACCTTGCACCAAAGATCACTGAGGCTGTACTCCGATGCATATTTGTTTGGAAGCAAGTTTAGCTGAAATCTGTGGGCCTTACTTCCAAGAAGGAAATCAGATTTCTAGAGAGCAAAAGAACTACAGAGTCTGGCTGATTGGGTAATAAGTACTGTAAAGTATAGTCAAAATCAGTGGTTTAAAATGTAACACCCATGTCTTAATAAACATCTACATGGCATCCCTTCAGATAGTTAAAGATATTGAAAGACCTTTGCCCATCTTAGTTGTCCTTCTCTGGACATGTTCCAGTTTTTCAATATCCTTCTTGAATTGTGTCCAAGAATTGGACACAGTAGCCCACGTGAAGTCTGAGCAAAGCAGAAGAGAAAGAACTATTTCTCTCGATCTGGACACATTCTGTGTCAACTGGCAATATCTGCATCAACCTAGTTTTCCAGGGGAACCACAGACTGTATGCAAATGTTTTAGTTTTGTGTAGAATTCACACATGAGATCCATCCTCATCGTGCTCCAGACATAAGAGGGAAACATTTCCAGCAGGGAGCCTTTTGTATTCATTTTCCCCCTCCAGTATTCCAAAACACACAAAGAGCTACGCTTGTATATAACACTCCTTTTCAGTTCTATTCCTCCAGCTTGGGGAAGCTGCAACTAGGAAGCTCGTTTTGTGCTTCCTCCAATATTTAATTCTACTACACCAAAGAAGAAGGTCTGAAAGAGGTTATGTGCTCTGTAGTGATGTGGGATCAATGTTAAGGGAGTGGGAACACTTATGCCAGATTCCTTCCCTCTTCTTGCATACAAGCAAGAACAGAAGGAAAAATGTGCAGAAGGCAGCCGAAGAGGGAACTGAACAGCCACCTAGAATGCAGCTTCTTTGTCTTCCTGTTAAGTGGGATCACACCCTACGCAACAGGGTTTGGCGAAATGCAGCTTTCCAGGTGTCGTTGGGCTACAAGTTTTAGGAGCTCTGCACAGGATAGCAAAGTGTGAGGAATGTTAGGGCCTGCAATTCAATAATATTTTAAAGGATACCTGATTTCTACCCCTGTTCTGAGAACTCTAGCCTGGGCAGAAGTGTGTATACTTAGGAAGAAAAATGGTCAATGAAATCCAAATGTTTGTATCTATCAAAATTATTCCATGGATATTCATCTGCTTATACTTTTTGTAGGAGCCCCTAGTGGCACAGGGGGTTAAATCACTGAGCTGCTGAACCTGTTGACCAAAAGGTTGGCAGTTCCAATCGGGGAAGTGGGGTGAGCTCCCGCTGTAAGCCCCAGCTTCTGCCAACCTAGTAGTTCGAAAACATTCAAATGTGAGTAGATTAATAGGTACCGCTCTGTCGGGAAGGTAATGACGCTCCATGCAGTCATGCCAGCCACATGACCTTGAAGGTATGTACTGACAATGCTGGCTCTTCAGCTTAGAAATGGAGATAAGCACCAACCCCCAGAGTCGAAGACGACTAGACTTCATGTCAGGGGAAAACGTTTACCTTTACTTAAACTTTCAGTACTGTTTCACTTTTGCAATTTAAATTTTGTTTCAGTAAGTATTTGAAAGCAGAGTTACTCAAGACATACACACACTTCTATGTCTACTTGTGTAGGACTATAAATATGTTTTTAAATTAATAAAAGCTCTCTCAAGGGGAATGGTCATATAATTCATATGGCTGACATTCTATGGATACTGAATTTTGTCACCCATACATTTTGGTAAATCTGGCATTTCAAATGTAGCACTTTGGAGGGAAACATCCTAACTCTAGACACTGAGTTATTTTTAATGTGTTCTTGTGGTACTTTAATGGACAAATCATCCCTAATGCCAGTATAACCACTCAGTGTTCAGTGGCTGGAACATGTTTAAGTCATTCATTTTTGAGTAATACATTACTAGAGAGGTTAATGGTAAATTAATTTTCAATAGGATCTAGTTACTATAGAGCTAAAGCTTTTCAATTGTCTCATTCCTACAAATCCCAATGGAAGCCAGGCATTTTATCAGGAAAAATAAAAACACTTTTTATAGATTCAAAGCTCTTTTGAACATGGGCCTTTGCCCCTTTTCATTTCAATCTCCAAGATGCAGAGCTTGGCTTGGAAGAGTGTGGTAAGCGCATTGTGATGAATTAATGATGAGGACCTCACCCTACAATACTTCATAATACATTAACATCTATGACCTGGCATGGATTTGTTTTAAAATAATGATGTAGAAGAACTTGAAAAGTTTAGCCCTTCATCTCTGGTTTGACAGAGTTTGGCTTCTTGTGTTATTGGGAAAAATTGGCACTCAAGCTTTACTTGTTGTTGCGTGCCTTCAAATTATTTGACTTGGTGATCTCAAAGTGAAGTTAGCATGGTGTATCCTTGGCAAGATTTGTTTAGAGAGGTTTAATTTTGTTTTACTTTGAGGGTGAGAGAGTTTGATTTGCCCAAGGTCACCCACTGGGTTTAAATGGACAAATGGGGATTCTAACTCTATTCTCCAGAGTCACATTTCAATGCTCAAACTAAAATACCACATTGGCTCTTGCCTCACCAGGTGGAAAATAACTGAAGACACCTGTGAATCTACATGGAATTCATTCACAACACATAGGCAGATTCTAGCTGTGGCAATGTGGAATTTTGGAAATGATCATTGGATATGGATTATGGCCTGTTGCTATAATTTGTCTGACAGTAATAGGCTAAACTTTGAATTATGGGATGTCTTTGATTATGAAGAGTGCATAGGGCATACTTTATTACTATAATATGTAAACTGGTTTAAGGAAAAAAGAAAAATGGTTTTAAAAAAGGTAAATGATACATATAAAATATTACATAGTGGGAAGACTGTTGGTGTGTACAAAAAAAATCTCAGTATTCCTATCTCTGTACCGCCCAAAGTTTTGGAGTAGATAGGTGATAATTGTACCTGAAGGTAAATTTGCTGAAACAGTCATCAATGGAGCCACTCCCCCATGTGCTATCCACCAAATGCCACCGTCCGTCAAGGTAAACAGCATTCCAAGCATGGTCATACTTTCCAGAAAAGGTCTGTCCAGATCTGTAGCCATGGCCTTTAGAGTAACCAGATAAATTCATGCACTGCACTCCTGCGATGCTGAAGGAAATATAAGCATGAAGAAACTCAAGTAGCCCTTCAGACATGAAGACCTCCTTTTCCCCCTCTACTATTCCAAAATTACACATTTTAAACAGTTACACTCTTCCATGCTCATATCAAAGTTCCATAAAAGATATCCCAAATGATGACTATCTTCCTGTGAAATGCTACCATCACTACTGAATATATCCTGCTTTTTGAATTTATTCTCATGCCTTGTGTAGGATGTTACTTTGAGAAAAGAGTGTTTACTAATAGATTGCAAAGTACAGTATTTTGTAGTTCACCCTCCAAAATAGGCTGGCATAAATGAAGAATGCTGAAAACTACATCCTCGCATTCTTACAGGAAATCAGGAAGTATACAATGCTTTCAAAGTCTGTGATGGAAAGTGGTCTTGCTTTCCTCTTTCCAGAGCAATAGCAGTTCCATGTGCCTGCTCCCTTGGGCAATTTCCCCTTTGCCAGTTCATCAGTAATGCTGTATTTATCAGACTTGGTCTATATCCTCCTTTCCTATCTGTTCAGGCAAATGTAATCTTGGCTGGTGCTGCTGGTAATGACTCAGTTTCTCTGCACATAACCTCTAGAAATCAGTTCCACCAGATCAATTGTAGCAGTGATTGGATTCTAGCCCTGGCCAGCACTGAGGAACTTATATTAGTGCAAAGAACAAAGTTTTGCTGCTTTGTTTTTATATATAGTATCATTGCTTGCACTGTTTCCCAGGTTAGATTATTGTAATATCTTTTCATGGGACTTTCCTTGAAGATAGTATGGAATATTCCATTGGTGGTTCTTAACTTGTGGTCTAAGGACCCCAGGGAACTTGAAATATCCTCATAGGGAACCTACAAAAGCTTGAATCTATCTTTGACAAGTACCACGAGTACTTCCACATCATCTGGAATGATAAGCTCCAGGGCATGTTTGTGCTGATCTCTTTGCTGCCTCCTGACACCACTACCAAGATGATGGGTGACAACCCTGTCACAAGTGGGGAAGGCTTCTCACCATCTGCTGCAGTATAACAATAAATGGCTGAAAAGATACATCCTCACCAGTTGCCACATCTTTCTGAATTATTTCCATATTATTTCCCCTCAAGTCTAGCCTCAAGGGAGATAATGGGAAGACAGAGAGAAGATGGAGGACTTGTGTTGGGTCTCTGACAAGATCAAAGCAACGATGAACAAGTTATATCAGGCCGTGGTTGGTTGTTCAGGTATTGTTATTGTTGTTGTTTGCTGTTGTTGTTATTAATAATAATAATAATAATAATAATAATAATAATAATAATAATAATAATAATATGCACTTTAGGGTTTTAAATTTGATTTAAGTCGGTGGTTTTCAACCTGTGGATCCCCAGATGTTTTGGCCTTCAACTCCCAGAAATCTTAACAGCTGGTAAACTGGCTGGGATTTCTGGAAGTTGTAGGTCAAAACACTTGGGGACCCACAGGTTGAGAACCACTGATTTAAGTCTTGGTGGTTTATGGCAATAAAAGATATTAAAACGTGGTCCATGCTAAAAAAAAAAAAAGGTTAAGAACTGCTGGTGTAGATTATTTGAGAGAGTTCTGTTGGCAACCCATTTAGATCATGTTACATGTATCTGCCATCTGTAATGGTTACCAGTTTGTGTTTGGGCTCAATTTAAGTGTTTGCCTTGACTTTAGTCCAAATAGTCCAAACTAGCAAAGCTAATGATGAAAGATGGGTGCTGAAATCCAAAACATTGGGCCATAGTTGCTCAGGCATAGTTCAAAGCACAATTTAGAAGGGACCCTATGAAATGATATAGTTTTTTTCTGTACTGAATTTAGGACAATAAAGATTTAGATACATGTACTCTTGTAGGTTCTGATTTTTACCCTATTTCTAATATTCAGGTGTGAGTGCTAGAGTACTTCATACTGCAAGTCAGCAAGACTTACATTGTTGTTTGCTACTAAAATGAGTTGTGTTTTATGTGATGCTTTATCTTATCACTGTATTATACTGGCACCTTTTATAAGCTGTCATGTATAGTTCAATTTACCAAAAGGGTGGGGAATAAATTTAAAAACCACAGCAAAACCATTATGTGGTATAGAGCTACCCCTATCAGGGTCCTGCCTTTTATGGGTAACAGCTCATCAATAAGAAGCAAGTGGCAAGCAGAGGGATGAGACGAGCTCCCTCAACACTCAGCTAAGGCAGTCACTTGAATAGCGTGATGGTAGATGAAATTAAATTTGTGGTGAACATGGATTGAAAAAAACAATTGGAATTGATTGCAGACACTGATACAATCACTGCAGACAGTTCAGCAAAAGCATCTGCTCAATGCATGGAGATGATTAAAAGCAAATAAGATGTTAGCCTGTGTTTCAAAGGGGAATTGAAAATAGTCTGCAAAAACAGTACAAATTACAATGGTATTACGTGAATGGCATGACCTTCCCTTCACTACTGTAGACAGATTTGGTCACTTCACTGTGAATAAAACTTGACAGAGAAGGAACAAAAAATGCAAAGCGCTTGGGGAAAGCGCATAAGGTAAGAGAGTTACTTCAGTGAGGCATGTGGGAAAATTAAGATAATTGTCTGTGATAAAGTGTAAGCCTGGAGAGGAGGCAAGTCTATATAATTGATGAAAGAGAAAATGGTCACTTGGCCGGCCAATTCTTTCCCATAATGTCTCTGGCTGGGTCAATGCGAGAGGCAACACTGATTTCTGATTAAGCTCCTACAACATAAAGATTCCTGCATGTTGCCATGTTTCTCTGCCAAACTGGTACTTTGCTTGCCAGTCAGAGCTGCCCTTAGTCAATTAACTTTGCTGTTGTGAGTTGTGGGGTTGCCAACCCAGACAGCTGCCCAAGTCAGCTAGGCTCTGGAATTGAGAGCAACTGCTGCCTCAGTATGCCAAACTGGAAGTTCGGTGTTATTTTAAAAAATGTATTCTGATGAAACGGGGTGGTGGTGGATAATAATATTTACTTGAAGAATAGAGATTAATGGTGTCTTGTCAAACCCATTTGTTTCCCAGACTATTTTTGTGTTTAAACATCACGGAGGTAATGGAGGGTGAGGGAGATGAGGCTTTCTAGTGTTCGGTTCCTTCAGAGAGTTTATTATTCTCCATGAATGTCCTTCTCTCCCCCCAAAGTGGTCAGATCTTTGGCAGGACTGCCAAGGAAAGCAGCTGTCAGAGCAGAGGCACTGACACCTGTCTCCGTGCTCCTGGACTCAGCTCAAATGCGGAGGTTAAACAGCATGTGAGCTTTGCACATCAGAACATGGGACGGGGTGCAGAAATCTAAGCAAGCCATATATTCTCACTCTGAATCTTGACTGAGGAACATATAGTCTTCTTGTAGTTGTTGGAACAAAATTCCCATCATCCTTCAACATTGGCTATAGTGTCCAGGACCAATATAAGTTACAGTCCAATAACACTGAGATTATTTCCCAGCCTGTGTTGTGTTCTCACTCCAACTAATGGCTCAGCAACAGAGGTTGGCAAACATACTTCTTTGGACTACAGTCCCCATGGTTCCTCAGACAGTGTGTCCACTAGCTGGGGAATTCTGGAAGCTGTCATTCAAAAAGTAGTTTTTGCAAGCCGGACTGAAGAAGAATTGAACTGTTGCCTTGATCAAGTATGGGAAAAATTTAAACTCATCTTACCAAATTCGGGTTTTTTTCACCTGAAATCTCAAGGTCTAGCAACCAAAACTAGAAGAAGATGTGTCAATAGGACCAAAGAGCTGAAGACTAGGAATTTGTTTTCATTAACAACCCTGAATTGATCTCAGAGTCCTTTCGTATCAAAGTCAATTACTGGCTATACTGCTTTCATCTCACTAATTTAGATGGTGAGAAATGTTGTTGTTGCTCTTGTTGAATAATTGAAAGTTGAAAGATCTTACCAATCTACTGCAAATTATTCAGAGCTACAGGCAGATTCAGAGCCACTTTCTGCTCACAGCTGACCTAGATGCATAACAAGGCATTACTGAAAGACTGAGAGAGGAACTTGTTTACAGAGTAAGAATTCTCACCCTCATTATGGGAACATTAATGGCAAACCATTTTTGTGTTCAGCAACCTCTCAGCAGGCTACCACCCATTTTTATTTTACAATTGCCATATCCCAAGGCTTTTGATTCAGAGTAGTGTCTTGACAGTTGAGTGTCTCAGTGTCGGCAGACCAAGCATAGCTTTGACTTTCCTGTTGACTAATGCTTTGTGGTTGAGGAACTCAGGAAAATTACTCTGGAATGAGCAGGACTGAAAGGCTCCTCAAGGATGGCAAAAAAGTTTGAGGATCTGCTGGAAGTTATAGTTGTATTTACTGAGGGTTTAAAAAAATATCAATATGACATTCCTCTTCTTCTAGTATTTGTCTTGTGAATTTCTGGTATGGAAAACAACCTTCTCCCCTGTTCTAGGACCTTCAGATACAGCCTGGCATAAATGTCACATGTCTGTATCCAATGCTTTGGTGCTTCCTGATGTATTTAGGGAACACAGTAATGATGTTTCAAAGGCAGTGTGACTTTTTCTATGGAGGTTTTCTGTAGATCATTGTTTCCTTGTTACGCTCTTGGTTATTAGGCTGAAAGTTCCTTCTCCTCACTTCTGTTTAGAGTTACACTATTAAAGTAGATAGACAGTAATAACAATGGGTACTCAGTCAAATCGTATGTGTAAGAGGGGTCTGTGTTCAGTGGGTGGGGCCACTTGCACAACATGTGTCCAAGCTCAGTGTGGTGGTCTCGTTCCCATTGCTTTGCACTGGGGGGGGGGGTGCAGAAGGGGGGACTGTTGTTCTTTTAACCTTCAGATATTCCAGGAAAAACGCAGGGCTTCCTCTAACTAAATTATCACAATGTACTCATCTGCCATTATGTTAATGCAATGCGAGCCTCAGCAGATGGCACAAAATAAATTATAGAGGGAGGGGGGAAGAGAAGCAAAATTGACCTTTCGAGGACTTGCTGCTACTCAATGGTACAGCTTCGAAATGACGTTTCAGACCCTAGCTGGTGTAAATGGAGACAGGGGTGAAGGGACAACTTAATTTTCCTTTGGGTTTAAATATTTCTGGGCATATTGTTACCTGCACATTTGTTCAAAAAGCCCGGCATATCCTTCACAAATGCTCTTGCCGCTCTGAAGGACATCCTTGGGCTTGAAAGACAGTTTGTCTTTGTGAAAGAAGCCTACAATATCATATGCTGGAGGAAGAAAGGTGAAAAAGTTCAGCAACAAGTGTAAAATAAAGCAAAAGGTGGAAAGTTACAAACTTAACTACAGTATATCATAAAGATAACTCTTTGCCATATGCGTATATTGAAGACCACAAAAACCCATAACAAGGAGTTATTCAAGCACAATATTAAACTTATTCAAAGAGCCAAACAGTGTTTCTTCTATAAATGTTTGCATTTAAAACCTAAGTGTTTACAGGGATAGATGAAACTGTCAACATCAGCTTCTCTGTTTGGCCTTTTTCCAATTTTAATTTCATTCCAACCAGTTTCTGCATTGGTTTGTTATTCTTAAACATTCACATAAACTCCATATGCATTTTTTCATGAGCATTTATTCCAATACACAGATTTTGCCATGCATTATTGTCTAAGATGCACTCTTTGCCAATAATTTCAATTGATCTAAATGCATTTTATAAGTTGTTTTCTTTTGTGTGTGCTTTTAGTCAGAGAAGTGCAAATACCAAAGAAAAATGACATTTCATGTGAAATAGATTAGTTTGCCTTAGAATGACTAATTTCTTCCACTTTTGTATTAACAGGAAAATATTTTATTTGAGGACATTTATTAAGTTTGTAATAGCTGCATATGGAACTTTCTTACTTCTCTGTCAGAATATTATTTTTAAAGATTTCCCCTTAAAGTCACAAATTTAGTATTCACACATGCTATCAGTTCATCTGCTATTCTCTAAAGCAGTATAGAATATTATGGCTCCATTTTCCCTAACTCGATAACAGCAAGCCTGCTGTTATTTGAAGGAATGGCACAATTTCAATCATGGTTGTGATATTAAATCAAGAAACTAAGAGCAATATGCTAAAACATGATGGAGAATAAAATACATGTTTGTACCTCCAGATGCTTTTCATTTCTTGAGATACACATCTGAAGGTGTAGCCCAGATTTTTCTATGCAATTACAAAGGCTAAAAAGGCATCCTTTGCTACTAACATAGGATCTCATGAATTATATATTTCCCCCTACAGAATGTGTTTCTCAAACAGCACCAGTGTCAATGGACAGTAAGTTCTCTTTTCACGCCATATGATTATAATACTTTCTAGCTGCTATAGCTCCATTCTGTAGCATTCTGGGATTTGAGGTTTTGTGAGATACTTAAATTCACTATCAGAGACCTCTGAACCTCACCAGACTACAGTTCCCAGGATAGCATAGGCTGAAGCTCTGTCAGTTAAAGTAGGATCTAAATATTGTAATTATGGGACATGAAAGGCTGTGGAGTTCCAGAATTTTAAATAGTGACAGGATACCAGTTTTTACTCTCAAAGACCTTACTGAGACCCAGATTAAGATATATCCTACAACACCAAAATACAACAGCGCTTGAGCTCTGCGAGTGCAGCATTTTTCTGAATGAAGCAGAGAGTGTTTGAGGATCGGGACATCCATAGAGATACCAAGGTGCTTGTTTATAAAGCCATTGTCCTCCCAACCTTGCTCTACGCCTGCGAAACGTGGACAGTCTACAGACGTCACACTCAACTCCTGGAGCATTTCCATCAGCATTGCCTCAGAAAAATCCTGCAAATCTCTTGGGAAGACAGGCGGGCAAATGTCAGCGTGCTAGAAGAAGCAAAGACCACCAGCATTGAAGCAATGCTCCTATGTCATCAACTCCACTGGACTGGCCATGTTGTCCGAATGCCCGATCACTGTCTCCCAAAGCAGTTACTCTACTCTGAACTCAAGAATGGAAACGGCATGTTGGTGGGCAGGAAAAGAAATTTAAAGATGGGCTTAAAGCCAACCTTAAAAACTGTGGCATAGACACTGACAACTGGGAAGCCCTGGCCCTTGAGCGCTCTAATTGGAGGTCAGCTGTGACCAGCAGTGCTGTGGAGTTCGAAGAGGCACGAATGAAGGGCTTAAGGGAGAAACATGCCAAGAGGAAGGAGCGTCAAGCCAACCCTGGAAACCAATGTCCTCACTGCGGGAGAATATGCAGATCAAGAATAGGTCTCTTCAGCCACCTACAGACCCACCCCCAAGACACCAGAAATGGAAGACAATTGTCCTCGACCTACGAGGGATCGCCTAAGAGAGTAAGAAGAGATATCCTTGTTGCACAATTACAGCAGTTTGATACTTCCTTAACTGCCACAGTTCAATCTTCTGGTATTCCAGGATTTGTAGTTTCATGTTGTGTGTCATCAAGTCATTTCTAACTTATGGTAACCCTAAGACAAACCTAATTTAAGGTTTTCTTGGCATGATTTGTTCAGAGATGTTTGTCTTGGTCAAAGAAAACAATATTTTACATGTTTGCTTCTTCAGAATAGATAATTATTGGAAAGGAACATAGATACTGAGGGTGTGTCTGCACTGTAGAATAAATGCAGTTTGACACCACTTAACTGCAATGGTTCATTGCTATGAAATCCTGGGAATTGTAGTTTGGTGTCAACAAAACATTTGTTTTCAGAAATGGCTAAAGATTCCATCAGCGTTGCCTTCAAAAAATCCTGCATATCTTTTGGGAAGACAGGCAGACAATTATCAGTGTTCTGGAAGAAGCAAAGACCAGTAGCATTGAAATGATGATCCTCTGCCATCAACTTAGTTGGATCAGCCACGTTGTCTGAATGCCCGATCACCGTCTCCCAAAGTAGTTACCTTATTCTCAGCTCAAGAACATAAAACATTGCTAGAGAGAGCAGAAGAAATTTAAAGATGGGCTTAAAGCTAACCTTAAAAAATGTGGCATAAACACCAAGAACTGAGAATCCCTGGCATTCAAGTGCTGTAACTAGAGGTCAGCTATTACCAATAGTGCTGTGGATTTTGAAGCAGGACAAATAGAAGGAGAAATGGAGAATGTGTCAAGAGGAAGGCGCATCAAGCAAACTCTTGTTGGATCCACCTTCCATTTGGAAATGTATATCCTCACTGTAGAAGACCATACAGACCATACAGATCCAGAAGAGGTCTCTACAGTCACTTATGGACCCACCATAAAGACACTATCCTTGGAAGGCAATCATACTCAGCCATGATGATGACTTCCATAGCAATGATCACTGAGTTAAAGTGGTGTCCAACTGCATCAATTTTATAGTGTGCGATCATGAGGGCAACCTTTTTTAATTCCTTATATTTATCTTTCCTCTTTATTCTGTAAATTAAGCTTCCTCATGATCAAACAATTGTAATAAATACAGAAAAAATTGTAAACTGTTCCAGGGGAGGGGAGGGAGGAAGAAAGAAGGAGAATAATGTAAATGTGTTACCAATGGAAAAATGTTTTGAATGTTTGTATAATTTTGTGTAGCACTATTTACAGTAATTTTGAAAATAATAATAAAAAATTCTCCAAAAATATAGTGTAAATACAACCTGTGATTATAGTTTGGAAAATATAAACGGAATGCTGGTAACAACAAAACAAAATTAATTGATTATTTCTTAGAACACAGCTTTTGTGGTCTTAGGGGCACATTTTCTTCATATGCTCAATATCTGTATTAGCCAAACAATAATGTTTAAATTGGAGTTTGAAAATCAGAACACACCCAAGCAATAATTCAGCATTTTCCACTGGTTTCAGAAAGAACATAAATCCATAGCTTACCTATATGGTGGCATATCCATGTCCAGATGGCCCTAACTTTTTCCAAATCAGTATGTGCAACACGGAGCAAGGTTTTCACTAGCTCTTCCACACTATCCTTGGCAGTCACCTGTATTGTAAGGTGAAAATAAGGTGGTTAGTTTGAAATTAGACAATGCTGCGTCTTTAAACTAATGGTACAATTCTCCACGTAGGCCTAGTTTTAAATTATGTTAACTGTTTTAAATTATCTTGTTTAAAGGTACTAAATAGACTTTTAGCCTGTTAAAAATATTTTCACTATTTTAAATGGATTGAGTTGATTTTACTCAACCAATTGAGATCCTAAGATACAGGGACAGGATACTATTATTTTAATTAACAAATAATATTTCTTGCCTTTATATAAAATTTAGGGAAGTCCACGTTTCTGCTATATGCTGCATTAGTATATAGCAGAGGTGGGAAACTTCAAAGATGGGGGATACTTTGACCCCTTTCTGAACCCACTAAGGGCTGAAACTTACTGTCATCACAGCACTGAATTTGGGCAGAACAATCTGTAACTTCAGTAATTTGTGCCACCAGAATTGCCACATTCCCTTGAAACAAGGCATTCAAGGAAAAATTGCCTCGTTGCTTAACATGGCCAGTGGTGAGGGATCCTGGGAGTCACTGTTCCAAATATCTCAAAAGTACTAAATTGTGAAAGGTTAACAAGTTTTTCATAAGCTTGGTTGTGCCGTTTTTTGACTAGAAGAACTCTTATACAAGCTTCAAAGATACTACTGGGTAGGATTACTCTCCCCTATTCTGTCGATCATCTTTGGATCTGTACAAGTACTAACTAGTGATTCTACTTAAGTTGTTCCCTTTCCCATTGTATGGTTGTCATCAGTTCAATCTTTAGGCCAAAGATTACACTTTATTACTGTAGAATTTCCTTTGCCAGCCAATAAAGTGTGTGTTTCAAAGTCCTGGAAGCCACAAGACATTTCTGTGTGAAATATTTAGCAAGTTGTTTAAGATCAGAGCTGCTAGTGAAATTCAACCTAAAGTGAAACTGGAGGCAAGTTTGGAATTTCTCCTCCAATTGAAACTTCTAGGAAATTTTGAGGGAAGGGTTTTAAAAAAGTTTTCTGAGAATAGTTGTTGTGTTTTTTTGAAGGGGCTTTAAGCAGATCCTTAGGCTGTTTGCCCATTTTACCTACAGCAGATTTTGAAGCAAATGTGAAGAGTCCTTTTCACTAAAAATATCTAGTAATTTCTCCCTTTCTACAGAGTGGTGGAGCACATGATTTTCAGGAAAAAGTTTCCAAGTTCAATTCCTAGCATCAAGTAGTAAAGTATTTGAAAGACCTCTGCCTGAGATAATGATGATTCAGTCATAAAATGACTATAATTTTCCAAACACTGTACATTTCACGTTTTTTTTGTATTCTTCCTGGGAGCCAGGGGCTCCAAACTCCCAGTGATCCTGGGCATCTTGGCTGATGGATAATGCCAGAATACGCTAATCTTGTTCTTTCCAGTCCCAGGACAACAGTTCTGAATTGGAACAAAATGGGCAAGAGTAGGCTAGATGAGCAAAGAGTTAAGCTATGGTTTTAATAAAACAAGCAAAACTTCACGGGAGGGGGTAGCATTTCCTGAATAAAGGCTGCTATTCTATAGACACTTTGTGTAGAAAAACAGTGTGACTTAAGCTCTATTTGGGCCAGAATGTGTATTTATTCAATACATGCTGAAGGGCGATTTGTTAACCCTGCCCCCTCCATCTCTGTTATATTATGTGCATGGAGGGTCATAGTATGAACCAAATTGTTTTTGCTGTCCATGCAGCTTCTCCACATGAGCTAGAACTTTAACGTTCCAATAAACACAAAGAGCTCCCCTCTTCAGGTATAATCATGTTTCATGCATGGAGGGTGACAGAAGGGGGTTTAGGCTTGTGTACCCTTCTTCCATGCAGGCTGAGTAAATATACCTCCAGTAATGCCCAAATAGGACTCTACAGGCAACCATGGGTTTATACTTTGAGTTTTTTTAAGCAGCCTATATCTCTGTGGAAACCCAGTTTCCAATAGTTTTCCAATTCACATATACAAGTATGTGCCTTGGGTTCCTTACCAGGAGAATGGTGGGAAATAAATAAAATAGAAATCAACAAACAATAAATACAAAAAGTTGGTGACTGCAGAATCTATTTTGCACTGATCAATCAGTCCACAAGCACATTCCCAGGTTCCATAATACATACCAAAGTCATGCTAAAGGACAACTGTCAAGGCTTTCTTGCTTAAGTAGTTTGATATTTCTTTTAAAAACATTGACACTATATAGTAGGATAAATTATATCAATCAGAGGTCTTTTAGAAATAACGGGAACTCAATTTAATTTCATGATGCAATATTTTCATATTTTTTTACCTTCTTTGCATATGCATCTAATTTCTCAAACTGCTTCAGGTCAAAAGGCATCGATTTCAGGCACAACCTGTCCCATGGATAAGCTGGAAACAGACATGCAATCCGGTTAGGTTGGCAGTTCGAATTCGCGAGGCAGAGTAAGCTTCCACCTGTCAGCCTTAGCTTCCCATGCAGGGACATGAGAGAGGCCTCCCTGCAGGATGGTAACACATCCGGGCATTCCCTGGGCAATGTCTTTGTAGATAGCTGATTCTCTCACACCAGAAGCAACTTGAAGTATGTTTTCAATTTGCTTCTGACACAAAAAAAAGCCAACTGGATCAGTCCAAAGGCCGCACTGCTGAAATGGCTTCTGCACAACAGTTACAGTGAAGGAGTCCTGTCCTCTTTTACTTCTTTACATCTGTCATCCTCCCCCTGGAACAATCATTTTGGAAAGGAAAGTACACTTCTAAACCAGATCTACTTCAGGGGCCAAATTGTTGTGAAGCTTACAGCAATTTGACCCCTGCCTTCCTGCTCAGTTAATAATCTAAAAAACCCAACAGCAATTTAAAGACTAACTATAATGGGGTGTAACATCCATATAGTTTCTTATTCTTCTAACTACTGTCAAATGTGTAGGAGTCCTGTATTCTTTTGCACCAATCTGCTCTCATTTGTTGTCATGCCTTGTCAACATCCACCTACCTAAGTACATGTTTCTACACAACTATTAAAAGGTGCAGAAATCCTGACACACTTTTAGCACTTTACCACTAACATATAAATTGACCTAAATTGTTTTCCTTTTGATATGCCACCCTGAAAACCTCAGATGTAAGATGCGCCATAAATAGTTTAGACAAACAAATGAACATTTGCTCAGATTTAGTAAGTCTGAATGCCTTGATGGACTGTGAAAGTTCAGATCTGGAGATTAGCTTTGCATTGAGTTCTCATTAATACCTGATCAATGTATGCCCTTCATCTGGCAAGACAGCTCAGTGTTGAGGAAGTCCTCCAGATGGACTGCAATCACTTACTATTAGCCAGGCGGTGATGAACATTGTAGTCCAAAAAATATGCAAGGGACCACATGTCTTCCAACTCAGTTGAAACACAGCTGAGCTAAATAATCTGATGGGTCTTTATGGCACCACGAAGATAGTCCTGGTATAGTCACATGTGTTGTGCCATTTCTGAGCTTAAAACCAGGGGGCACACAAGCCTTCCTTGTACTTTCTCTTGTAACGGAACTGCTGGGGTAGAAGCCAGACACAGCTGAAATAAACTTCAATGCCAGCTTGAAAGAAGGCCAGCTTTCAGAATGCTACAGTTTGGTTCAACCCCTGTGATAAGTGAAGGAGCAACCAGAGACAAGAGCGGGTGTGCTGTCACCTAATGTACTGAGCAGCCATCTGTCTGTCTCAAACCAGCACTCAAGCATAAGGCATCTATCTTTTTAACAGGCTTGTTTGTTTATCTGGCCTTTTGCTGAAGAGGGCTATTACAGTGACCTAAAGAAAACTAAAGCAGATTTACGCACTTAAAAGGTTCTCGCTCTATACAGCTCAGAAAATTACTTTTTGCCATTTGGGAGCTGGGTAGTTTCTTCAAATTGGTGATCAGTTTTAGTCTTTGTCAGGCTATAACCGGAAAGGCTCCCTACAGCTACAGAATGCACAATAACTCTCATGGTCATACACTGTTGCTATTAGTAGCTTGAATTGTGTACCAGGTACATTGCTTTGATTTGAGTAAGGCAATATTTAAAGAAGCCTAATACTCATAGATGTGACTACCCTTATTTCGCTTACTGACTTGGAAGCCAATCTTAAATGTGGTACACTTGGCTAAAACTGCTGCCCATTCCTTTCTGAAGGGAGGTAATATGCAGTGAAGAGATCAGGCAGCAGTGATATACATCTTCCTGCTGGCTAACCAACACATAATAGGTCAATCTCTACTATGGTTATTGCCTTTGATACTCATATTCCAATGGTGGAAATCATGTGACCCTCCAGACACTGCATACCCTTCAATTATCCCAACTTGGCAAGGACAGTCTCAATTAATTCTCTATCATCCCACTTTTCCAGCTGCTTTTAAAATGCTCCCGTTTCTCTCGCCTGCTTTCACTTTTCCCATTTGTCTTCAGATTACTTTAATTACAAACTGAGTTCAAACTGCAAAAACAGTTTGCATTTATGCCCAGGGCATGCTTCTGTACAACAACCTTGGCTCAGTTAGTTTCCACTGATAGTGACACTCAGCTAGTATCAGCTCTTACTGGTGTGGGCTTTATTTGGCTGTATCAGTGGAATTGACAGAAGCATTGGCTACCAACTGGCAAAATCACCTCTGAGCAAAACAAACCCCTATGAAATTCAAGGGGTCACCATAAATTGTCAGGCCATCTGAAAATACATACATCATAGGCATTAGATACTGAAACTTTGTAATAACTTGTCATATTATTTTTCTTTAAAAAGTATATTTGATTTTGAATATTGTATTCCAGCTACATAGACTGTATTGCTGGAATGGGAAAACAGTTCTATAGTTACCATGTTGATCTTTTAATCCAGGTGGACGGGTTCTCCGTTTTCCATTCTCTTGAAAACCTATGAAATTATAAAAGGAACGTGAGAAAAAAAGAGAGGAGACTTTAAGATGGGGGAGAGGAACTGTTAGGAATTATGTTGGCCCATCATGGGAACCTGGGATGAATGAACCCCTACAATAAAATTTATTTCCCCCAATGACCTCTGAACAAAATGGGGGAGGCCATATTAAGACCTAGCCTAGAAGAAGCCAGTGTCTAGGTCACTTCTACTTGGAAAAAGGACTTCTTTTAGGGATAAAACATATTATTCCCCATACCCAAATTGCCTCCCACATTCCCCTAGGGGTATTTGAGAGGGGAAAGGCACAACATTTTTCAAGAAAACGGGATCCTAGGGGACACAAAATATCTCACGCAGCTGCATGTAATCCACAGACCTCACTTTTCCCACCCTGGTACAAGGCAACCAATTGTTTCAGGGTCCTTCCACACAGTCATATAGCCCAGAATATCAAAGCAGAAATCTCACAATATCTCCTTTGAACTGGGTTATCTGAGTCCATACTGCCATATACTCCAGTGCTATATATTCTGCCATATATTCAAGCAGAAAATATGGGATTTTATTCAGCTTTGTGGAAGGGGCCTCGCTAGCAACAAACTGTTCAAGAAGCTATTACATAAATGTCTCACCTGACTTTTCCCTTTTAGTTTTTGCATAGGTGAAAAGGTGTCCAAATAGGTGCATACTGAGTTGTAAGGATGTATATTGTCATGAATATACATGAAATTCCTCTTCTAATCTTTTTAATTCATATTTACAACCTTCCAAAACTGGCATCTCAATTGGAAGTGAGTATTGTTTCATATGAAGATGGCTTTTGATTATTTGTTACCTTTCTTTTGACTTTAGTAAATCTAATTGCATAGAAAAAAAACCCTGAAGAATTGTTCTACAAAGCTGGAACAATTCTCTAATAACTAAAGACTCAAAGTGAGCAGACCTGGTAACTTGACAGCCTTCTCACTTAAAGTAAGTAGGATTCATTAGTACGATGGGACTCTTTGGCAGCAGCAGTTCCGTGTATACTGTGTGGCATACCAGCTTTTTAACAGTCTCTCCAAACCTGACACTTTAAATGATCCTCCCTGTAGCTGAAAAGATAAACTCTTGGAAGGTAGACATCTTAACTGTCTTTATAATGTTTTGTTTAGAATTTTGGAGTATGGAGAGCTGAATGTCACAGTTCTGCATGGCCTAGTTCATTCTGCATCAATCTTCAATTGCCTTGATAGTTCCATGATGGAATGATTTGCAGTTGACTATGTCTGCAATTGGTCTCTCCAGTCAGCACTATTGTCAAACATGAGTATCTGTTTTAATGGTGTGTATTCAATTACCTCCTGATAAAAGAGGTACTATTTGTGCAGCCTCATGTACTATTTTTCTTCTTCCCCCAAAGTATCCTTTTGTTCACCAAATACATATTCTGAATTAGAACTATCTATGTTCCATAAAGCATGCAATCAAAAGTCAGATATCGCTGCTTGCCTCAGTTAGAGAGACAGAAGAGAAACAGTCCCTATCATTTGTTTTTGAGGCACTTCCTCTATAGTAGATGATTAAACAATCAAACCAATAGTGTTGACACCTTCTGTCTGGCAGACACAAAACTTTCTGTTTGGTTGAGTCATCCTTGTGTTTAGTCTGCAGGATTTGGGGAAAGTGCAATAACTGAGAAATAGTCTGTCCAACTGTGTTGTCGAAGGCTTTCATGGCTGGGATCACAGGGTTGTTGTATGTCTTTCGGGCTGTGTGGCCATGTTCCAGAAGTATTCTCTCCTGACGTTTCGCCCACATCTATGGCAGGCATCCTCAGAGGTTGTGAGTTATGGATAAACTAGGCAAGGAAAGGAAAAAAATATATATATGTGGCGAGTCCAGGGTGGGACAAGAGTCCTTTGTCAGTTGGAAGCCAGCATTAATGTTTCATTTAATCACCCTAATTAGCATTGGAAACATTAGCTGTGGACTCTCCACAGATATATATTTTTTCCTTTCCTTGCCTAGTTGATCCATACCTCACAACCTCTGAAGATGCCTGCCATAGACGTGGGTGAAACGTCAGGAGAGAATACTTCTGGAACATGGCCACACAGCCCGAAAGACATACAAGTCTGTCCAACTGCCATCTTACACTGATGCAGTAATAATAATAATAATAACAACTTTATTTTTATACCCCGCCCCATCTCCCCGAAGGGACTCGGGGCGGCTCACATGGGGCCTTGCCCGATACAACAATATAATAATAACAACAAAACAATAAAACAATTATCCCAGCAATAAAAACCTCAGCATCAATAAAACAGTCATTAAAATCAACACGCAGCATAAAATGTTAAAAAACAGGAGACTAATACACAGATCTAGGCCAAAGTGCAAAATATTCCAAAATGGGGAGAGGTAGTTTCACAGCTAAAATGGACAATAAAGTGCAATGTACATTGAAGTACATTGAAGTATTCTTGATTCTTATCTAGATATAATTCTTATCTAGATATAATTCTTATAGCAGTAATTTAAGACAATGGTTTTCAATCTTTGCTTCTCCAGAAGTTCTGGACTTCACTTCCCAGAAGCCCCAACCAGCGTGGCCAATGGCTAGAGATTCTGGGAATGAAAACATAAAACGTCAGAAGAACCAAAGTATGAAAGTGATCACAATTTCCTACATAATTGCAGGTTTATATGGGCAGAGGGAAAACAGTTTTCCTTAAGGTTGTTGAGAGAATATGTAGCGACAGACACAAAAGTCAAACTAGAGGTCCTGGTTCATTGTTCAACCTTTTAACCACTATTATTATGCTACATTGTTTAAGTGCTGCTATTCTGCTTTAAATCTTCTGGCTGTCCCCTATGGAATCTCAGGATTTCAAGTTTAGGGAAGGATATTTAAAATTTTTAGCCAGAGAGGCCCTGGCCTCATTAAACTACAAATCCCAGAATTCCACAGGAGGCAGTTATTGGATTTAACTAGAATAGGAGCACATTAACAGTATAGTGTGATAATCTCCAAAATCACACTAAAGACCTCATCATATGGATGAGGTCCCCTGGTTCGATTCGCCAGCCTCCGTGGCAAATTGGCGGGGAAGCGGTGCAATCCCAGCACCCCATGCCCTGCTTCACCCACAACAATGCTTCCCATGAGGAAACATTGTCGCGCCGCTCCCCCCGTGCTGGTCCCACTATTTTGAACAGAACATGGGAATCCTCCCGTATTCCAAGGGAAGCTTCCTACCATGCTGTAAGGATGCTTCTTCTACAAAACCCCACCAGAAGATGTTGTACATTGTGCGATGGGTAGCATTGGGCTCTGAGGAGGAAGTGTACTGACAGCATCCTAGGATGCAAAAATCACCTCGTGTGATGAGGTGGTCAGTCTAACAGAATATAATTTGAAATCTTACATACCTTTCCCCAAAGAGAGCTTCTTAAATAACTGTGGGGTAGAATTTCTGGCATGTACTTCGACAGTCATATGGGTTCCTACAACAAACAGGATATTTTTAAAGAGCTAATTAGTCCTGAGAAAAGTAATTATGTATGTGAATCCATCAATCAAACACTTTATTTATACTCCATCTTTCCCACAAGAGTGGAACTCAAGGCAGCTAAACATGTTGGTTGTATCCACTGCAGTGCAAGTACAAGATGTAAGTTTCTACCCACTCTGCCCCATTACAGCCCTTTAAATACATGGGAAAACCTGAAGTCAATGAGGAAATGCTTGAGGTGTGAGGGTGGAAATTAAAATGGACCCATAAGCAAAACCAAATGCTTAGGTTAGTAGTTAGGATTGTCCATACCACTGTATTTCCCATTTCTATATATGGTTGTAAAAGTTAGTGAGAATGAAGGAAGCTGCTAGGAAGAAAACTAATTTGAAATGTGATGCAAAAGAAGACTTCAAAAAAGACAGGATCCTAAAGGAAATAAATCTTGAACCCTTCCTAGAAGCCAGGATTACTAAACTGACACTATTGTACTTTGGACATATCACGAGAAGACATGACTCACTAGAAAAAACAATAACTATTGGGAAAGTAGAAAGCAGTAGGAAATGAGGTAGATCCCACTACAGGTGGTTTGACCCAAGCAAGGAAGCCAGGCCATGAGTTTGCAAGAGATAAGAAGAGCTGTTGTTGATATAGTAACTTCGAGGTCTCTCATTCATAGGGGTAGCCATAGATCTAAGGACCTTATCATCTTAAGCTCCAATTCGCTACAGACTGTGACAAATCTGGCAGGGTCCGGGGGTGAGTGTGGAGAATCCCCATGCCCCACATCGCCTATCTTCCCCCTCATCTCATCCCGGGGGGGGGGGGGGAGCGTCACCTCCAGGCTTCTCCTTGTCGTTTTCGATGCAACATGGTAAACCTCCTGTTTTGCCGCTGCTGCCACTTATGATTTCACCCCTCTTCAGGCACAGAGCCCCGCCAGAAGTAGATCAACATTGTGTGATAGGAGCCAGTGGGCTCCGAGCCTCAAGAGGGGTGAAACCAGCATCGGATAGGCAATTTTGACTGTCTGATGAGGTGGAAAGTCAACTTAACAGCAGTTAACAACAAAAGCAGCAGCAGCTTGTGTAATAAGCAATGGGTGTGATCATGAAAGCTGCATCCATCAATTTCCCCATGTCTTTCCTTCTCTCCTATACTACATTTCAGGACTTTGTGGAAGAAAAGGCATTTTAACAGGAAATAGGCAGTGGGAAAGCAGGCTTCTGCTTGCACAGGTTCAAAGACCTCTAGAAAAGACTATGGCTGGAATTCAATATGAGATGTACACCTTTGCAAGAGGACTTACATGTACAAGAAACAACATTGAACATCTTCATAATGTCTATATTCACCAAAAAGCTGCTGTGACATAAAGATAGATGGGTGTCCATTGTACACTGGTAGACAATGTGGTGTAGTGTTTTGAGTGTTGGACCATGGAATTACAAACCAGGATTCAAATCTCTGCTCACTCATGGAAACCCACTGGGTGACACTGGACAAATCACACTCTCTCACCCTCAGAAGAAGGCATGGCAGGGGGCTGTTCTGCATGGCAGTGCATTGGACTGGATGGACCTGTGGTTTCTTCCAATGCTATGATTCTATTATCCTAAGGATCATCATATGTTGGAGATGACTTGAAGGTACATAACAACAAGCCAGTGGAGTGTCTGCCACGTAATGCCCAATCAATACAATTTGTCAGGAAGCAGACTTAGGACCTCATCACACTGATGAGCTTTCCTCCTCTCCTGTCCGATTTCGCTGGCAATCATGGGCAAAATGGAAGACCCATGTGGCAACTTGCAGTGGGCCGGGCTCCCCCCCCCTTCCTCTATCTCATGGAAGAATCAGGGCAAGGCATGCTGGTGCCCTGTCACTTTTCCCATCAGATAAGGGAAATCCTGGCAGAATTGGGGCAAGGTGCATTGGTGCTTTCCCCATTAAACAGGGGAAAGCATAAAAACTGTGTGTAGCTCCATTGGATCTACCCAAAAGATGGGAGACTCGCTGTAGTGGTGAGAAAGCTTCTTGCAACGCTTCTTCGCCACTTCTCCCACTGATGAGGAGGGGCCACGGCCTGCATCATCTGATGTGACACTTCCAGAACTATGACCGAAGAGGAGCCCCCATGTGGTAAGGGGGAAAAAACCCTGTGTGATGAGGTGGTAAGAAATTTTGGAGCAAGAAAGAGTGCCCAATGCACAATAGAATTGCCTGATTGCAATCAGAGCATTCTTGTCTAAATGCACATCTTTGCAAATCACTAACAGGAGTTTTGCTGCATTTCTGCAACTTAGCTGCACATATGTAAAGTTATGAAATGTAGATGGTGATGTAGAATCTTTGCCCATTTTTACAGAATATCCTCTCCCTTTTGCTTTTAAATAGTTCAAAAACTCAGCTCCTCTGTTTCCCCCCCCCCCTCTTTTTGATCTCCACTCCCTGCTGTTCATTCGCCTGTCCATCACTTTGATACTGGAAGACAAAGTATGACTCTTTATCATCTAATTCCACACATGACTATGCTACCATCATGCATGCTGTATCAATAAAAGCTATCTATCACAATCTAGTTCACATTTCTCACACTATCTTAGAAAGGGCCATGAGGGACTAGGTAGCATTCCTGAAGTCAAGGCACATTATAGAAGTTGTCTCTTTCTAGTGTTTGATATCATCTTCTCAAATAGAGAAATTTGGCTGGAAGCCTCTGGGCATTTCCAGGTGTACATTATGATTTTCTGTAACCTCTTTGCAAGCAATGAAGTTAAATAACGGCTTTCTCCCGTACATCCTTCTTCTGTCAAATAAGCAAATCTTGTCCGCCTACCTCCTTCCTCTCCTTTTTGTGTAGTTTAGCTAATCTTTCCCCACATTTATAATAAGAGTGGACTGGGGAGGTGCATGGTCCATCCATGGGATTCGAGAAAATTGTACCCACCCACCCTGGATTGTTGCCTGTTGAAAAAAGTGTTTTGCTTACAAAGAGATGATAGCATTCAGAGAAGGAGACTTCTGCCCATTTTGGAAGTTTTGGACCTCTTTTTAGACCTTGTGAGGCTTTCCTTCACAGGAAGATACCTAGCAAGGCTGTTCCCTTCTTGTGGTAAAAAATAGAGACAGGGAGGAAAGGGGCACAAAATAATGAGCTGAATCACGGGGATAATCTCAATTGGACTGATGCAGAGAACCTACCATCCAAATTTGGATAACTGGTTGTTGATTGCCTACTTTGGGTAAAATCTGCTCAACAGCATGTTGTTGGGCACAACCTAATCCATTGTAGATTATTTTTGATCTAGTTGGGGCTGGGCTGTGGCACAGGCTGGTGAGTAGCCAGCTGCAATAAATCACTATGACGAAGAGGTCATGAGTTTAAGGCCAGCCCATGTCGGAATTAGCACCTGAGCATTAAAATAGAAAATAGCCCTACTCGTTGTTGACCTAAGCAACCCGAAAGATAGTTGCATCCATCAAGTAGGAAATTTAGGTACCACTATGTGGGGAGGCTAATTTAACTAATTTACAACACCATAAAAATCATCCAGCAGTGTTTGGAATGAGGAAGTCGGCATCACAGTGGATGATGAAGCAGCTGCTCCCCCGTGGCCGGAATCGAGCATACCCTGAGGAAGCTAGAGGCTGGAGAAGGTTAAATTGCCTCTATGTCTGTCTCTGTCTCTATGTTCATATGGTATTGAATGTTTGCCTTGTATGTGTACATTGTGATCCGCCCTGAATCCCCTTTGGGATGAGAAGGGCAAAATATAAATACTGTAAATATATAAATAAATAAATAAAGTAGTTCAGCCTCTGTCATGCACCACTAGTCTTTTTAGTCTGGCTCTGATCTGGTCTTGTGAACCACATGCAAATATACATTTTAAATAAATGGGTGTGCTTGCAGTTTGTCGCATTAGCATGAAATGTTATATAGTCTTGACCACATAGAATAATAGAATCACATGATCAGTAATGAGCTACAGATGCCGGTATTTTCTTAAAACAAACTTCTCAACACATCTACATAAAGTACATGCTTTTTCAGGAAATATATTAATTTATATTTACTTACACTGGCAGATTTGTGCAGATTCAAATATCTTGTCAAAATGGTCTTGAGGAGGGGCTGCCTGTCACCCACAGGCTCCAATTTCAAAAATTACTTGTTTACAATTATGTTTGTAATGTAACTTCTTAAAAAAATAAACGTGGCGGAAAATGCCATGAAATGGAAATGAATGAATCTTTAAAGGCCTGTCACCGAATGGGAAAAAGAATAAAGGGCAGTGGCTATGTTTAGTGATTTAGTAGCTGCCCTTTATTCCTTTGCATTTAAAAATGTTTGGGTTTGTATTTGAAAATGTTTGATTTATTGATTGTATGCCAGAGATCAGAAGATGTTGGAAATGGGGAAAGAATGGAGTGCTTAAGTGAATGCTGATTCGTGGGAAGTTTTAGGTGGGTTGCAAGCCAGCTAATGTATGACAGCTGGGCTTTCAGTTGGAGTGGAGTTTGTAGTAGCCTAAGATCTGAAAAGTGTGCAGTAGGAAAAAAGATAGTTTACAATGGATTTGAGTTACACTATGGGGGAAGTGGGAGCCCCAGCTGGCACAGCGGATTAAACTGCTGAGCTGCTGAACTTGTTGACTGAAAGGTCAGCGGTTCGAATCAGGGGAGCGGGGTGAGCCCCCACTGTTAGTCCAAGCTTCAGCCAACCTAGGAGTTTGAAAACGTGCAAATGTGAGTAGATTGATAGGTACTGCTCCAGCTGGAAGGTAACAACGCTCCATGTAGTCATGATGGCCACATGATCTTGGGGTTGTCTACGGACAATGCCGGCTCTCCAGCTTAGAAATGAAGATGAACACCAACCTCCAGAGTAGGATAAGACTAACCTTAAAAAGCATTTACCATTACCTATGCTTTTAATTTGTTTTACTATGGTTAATATTTACCATGGTTAATATTTTAATTTTGATTTTTTGTACCATAATAATTTGAATTTGTACATTGCCTTGTGTCCCAATTCTGGGGAAAGGGTGAGATATAAATAAAGATAACTATAAAAATATCTGCATATGAAGATATGTTACCTTTGTGTTAAATGGCAATAGTGTACCATCAAATGTACCACTGAATATGACTTCCCCAAGGTAACCCGATGGGTTTCCATTGCTTAGTTGGTATTTGAACCCTGTGTTTCAGAGTCATGGTCCAGCACTCAAACCACTGCACCATGCTTGCTGGCTCTCACTAACCAAGGAAGTACAGTAGAGTTTCATTTATCCAACCTCCCTTTATCCAACATTCTGTATTATCAAACACAGTCTTCCTTTTAGTAGTCAGTGTTTTTGTAGTCAATGTTTTTAATACATTGCGATGTTTTGGTGCTAAATTCGTAAATACAGTAATTACTACATAACGTTATTTTATATTGAACTACTTTTTCTGCAAAATTTGTTGTCTAATATGATGTTTTGGTGCTTCATTTGTAAAATCATAACCTAATCTGATGTTTAATAGATTTTTCCTTAATGCCGCATTATCCAACATTTTTGCTTATCCAACGTTCTGCTGGTCCGTTTATGTTGGATAAGCGAGACTCTACTGTACTACTGTCAGTTTTAGCAGAAGTAGAGATAAATACATTGGCTAAAAATCAGCATCCCTACGCACAATGGCACTGCAATTCCAATCTCATGACCCTGAATTAATTGTGGACATTATACATGAGACAAAAACCATATGGGAACACATGCATGAGTAACACCCCAATTAAATTCAAGCCATGATCTCCAGGTATGAGGTTTCCTGGGACTCCTTGGTTTCTTGAGGCCAGGCATAGGCCCTTTGTCGTGGAAATGTGCTTTATTGCACTTCAGCAACAATGCTACTATTGCAAAAAGCTGGAAAAAACATTTTTATCACAATCCATTCTGATGAGTATTTGAAACTGGCTTGGCCTGGAGGTTCCTCCCCCATCTGTTCAGCTCTCACCCAGTGAGAGAACACATTCATAGATTATTGTCATAGTGTGTCTTTTCGCTTCTGGATTTTATTTGACCTCAGAGACTGATTGTCCCCTGAAAAACCTTGGGCCTGCTGACTCCAATAATGCCCAAGCACGGTTATAGTGATTTCCCCAAAAACATTTATGATTTCAAAGTCATAAAACAGTGGAAACATACCTTGGGCTGAGCAGGAAGTAATGACTTGCTGCATCCGAACTGCAGAGCCTGGAGATGGAAAGGAAGCAGTAAAGTGACAAAGAGGTTTTGATACTCTGATGACCATATCTGTTTAGAGAAAGCAAGTTAAATAAAAACAAGTGGAATCAGAAATGCTGCCTCCATTTTATATTTTTCCTTCCTAACTGAAACAGCTGCAATACTATTTCTGTAACAATTTGGATTGTGATTTTTATTCCCAAAATTTGGGAATAAGGGAGTTGCACCTTTATTCTTTCATTGACAGTTACCAGAGAGAAGCTCTAGCATTTTAAATATGCACTTGCCTTCCTGGATACTACATATTATGACGGGCATGGCTCTAACTCATGAATGATGTTTCAGCAATGTGTGCAATTGTCCACGTGTTTGTTTTAATTCAACCCAATATGCAGGTACATCATAACTTTGGGAAATACTGTAGGAACATTGACTGCTTCACAGTGTCAGACTTCATAAATACAGTAATCCAGTGAAATTGATTTACTGACACCTCCATGTTTGCTATGAAGAAATTCATGAAATTCATTATGCAACTACAGATTATCTATACAAACCTAAGAGGTGCCAAATCCAATTGTTAAATTTTCTACACTTTGGGAACCTCAAGGTTGTACTTCTACAATTGGTCTACCTCTGTACCAAGTTTAGAAACTCCAATTAGTTCAGAACATGGCAGCCAGATTGGTTACAGGAACATCTAAGAGTGAGCATATCACACCCATACTAAAATCACTCCACTGCTTGCCCATTAGTTTCTGAACAAAATACAAAATACTGGTTATAACCTTTAAAATCCTAAATGGTTTGGGTCCAGATTACTTACAGAATTGCCTTCCCATGCACATCTGTCCCTTAGGACACTGAGGTCATCTGGGGGATGCTTACTTCAACCAGCTGGAACCCAACTGGCAACCGTCACCCATATAACCTTTTCATTGGCCACCCCATAACTGTAGAACAACGTGCCAGAAGAGCTCCGACAGCTAAAAGAACTATCAGAATTTAAGCCCATTTCTTCAAGCAGGCCTACCCAGCCAACTTTGAATTTCTATTGAACTTTGCATTCTGTTACCAATGTATGTTGATCTTTATATCATGTGTTTTGGTGTATTTTTTTATAACTGTGTGTTTGAAATACATGTTTTATTATATGTTTTTATGATATGTTTCGACTTTGTTGCACCATGCCTCAAGCTATTAGGGGAAGTGGGTAACAAATAAACTATTATTATTATTATTATTATTATTATTATTATTATTATTACACCAAAATGTCTTACCAATAATAATAATAATAATAATAACAATAATAATAATTTATATCCCACTTTTCTCCCTCATGGGACCCAAAGTGGCTTACAACATATTAAAATCACATAAACAACAATCAGAGTACATCACAATAAATATAAGCATAATACAATAAACAAATTAAGAAAGCAACTACAATATACATTCACAGTTCTTGTGGCATCGTAGCGAGACATGTTTTGCACTTTACTCCAGTCCATAAAATATGATATTTCCTGTCATTTAGTTTTATTTGCTAAATGCCTATTTAAACAGGAATCCAGGGTAATATGGCTTACATAAAATAAAGAACAGGATGACTCCAAGATAACAGAACCTTGAGAGGTGGGGAATCTTTAGATCTTGTAGTTCAACTCCTATTGACTTCACCTAGCATCTAAGCCAATTGTGAAAAAATGATGGAGCTAGTGCTCCCTCTGACATCAGTTCTTAACTCAAAATGCTGCTCATATGTAAAAACAAAACCCAAGCTTGGTGATGCTCTTAAGTTGGGACATCCTTAACTCAAGGTTCCACTGTATACACTAGTTGCTATTAAGTGGTATCAGAATGCAGTGTAAAACTTTATTTCTCACACAAAATGCCAAAATATATTAGAAAGTGACATACCATGAATGCCATTTACTTGGTATTGTTCTAGTTCATTGTTTCCATTGCCATCCCCTTGAAAGCCTATAAACAGTAAATTATAGCATGAAATTCCAAAAATCAATTTGAGCTTGCAGAAAAATAGCATATACTACCATCTCTCTAAACATTTAGCTTCAGAATGCAGGTGGCAGATTTGTACAGTTGAATGGTCCTATATAGGGTGAAATCACATACATGCTGTTTAGAAGGAAAAACTACTGAGTTCACACATTCCCAGGTAAATGCATATATGTAGGACCACAATCAAACAGACACACACATGCACGCCGCCTGCTGCATAATGTATTTGAACCATGAGGGAAAACATAGAATCATAGAATCATAGAATAGTAGAGTTGGAAGAGACCTCACGGGCCATCCAGTCCAACCCCCTGCAAGAAGCAGGAAAATCTCATTCAAAACACCCCAGACAGATGGCCATCCATCCTCTGCTTAAAAGCCTCCAAAGAAGGAGCCTCCACCACTGTCTGGGGCAGAGAGTTCCACTGCCGAACAGCCCTCACAGTCAGGAAGTTCTTCCTGATGTTCAGGTGGAATCTCCTTTCCTGTAGTTTGAAACCATTGTTCCGCATCCTAGTCTGCAGGACAGCAGCAAACAAGCTTGCTCCCTCCTCCCTATGACTTCCCCTCACATATTTGTACATGGCTATCATGTCTCCTCTCAGCCTTCTCTTCTGCAGGCCAAACATGCCCAGTTCTTTAAGCTGCTCCTCATAGGGCTTGTTCTCCAGACCCTTGATCATTTTAGTCGCCCTCCTCTGGACGCTTTCTAGCTTGTCAACATCTCCCTTCAACTGTGGTGCTCAGAATTGGACACAGTATTCCAGGTGTGGTCTAACCAAGGCAGAATAGAGGGGGAGCATGACTTCCCTGGATCTAGACACTATATCCCTATTGATGCAGGCCAAAATCCCATTGGCTTTTTTTGCCGCCGCATCGCATTGTAGGCTGATGTTTAACTTTTTGTCCAAGAGGACTCCAAGGTCTTTTTCACACCCCCATGGACTTCCTCCCATACCATACTGTAATATGGCCCCATGAATCCCTTTCAGAGCATTTGGTATGGAATACATACTTCAGCTAAAAAACCGGAGAGGAACTGAAGGAAGAAAAAAAAATGTAAGATTTCTGAAGCTAACATGAGAGATGGCTGTCCAAGATTGTTGTAGTTTTCCTTCAAGTTGCCTCTGACCTAGGTCAAACTTATAGGATTTTTCTTGGCAAGATTTATTCATGGGAGGTTGCCTTCTTTTTAATACAGTGGTTCGCAACCTTTTTTTGACCAGGGACCACTTAACCAGAGCCCACTTTGACCAGGGACTACTCTCTAATATTAGTACCACAAGGGTTACAAATCAGTTTTTGGTCAACTTTTGATTCGATTTGGTTATTTGGGATGCTGATTCAGAAAATTACATTATCAGCTCTAGTTTCTGATACAGGATGTATGCCATCCAGTAGTCACCATCTGCTCACCCTCAGAAAACCATATTTAATAACTTAGAGCTGATTTTCTCCGCATGTCTTGCAGACCTTATTTTAGGTCTCACGGCCCATCAGTGGGTCGCGGCCCACAGGCTAGAAACCATTGTTTTTAGTATGAGACAGTTTGATCTGAGCAGGATCAGACAGTGGGTTTTCATGACTGAATTTGATCTCCCAGAGTCTGAGACCAACCCTAAGATCATTACACTAAACTGGCTCTCCCATTTGAGGTACTGATGTTAAGACTACCAAGATAAAACCTAAGCAGATGGCTTAGCACCAACCATACTTCATATAATGTCTGTGAAATGCTATCTGGTTCCCACAAGTGGCTAATTCAGATATTTCATTTTGAAAATTCTTAGAAAAGTGCCAAAGATTTTACAAAGCAATCCTTGGAGGCTTCCCCTGTGATCTCTTCCAGTTCTCATTTGTCTGACTGGATCGTGTAATGTGTAACAGGTAGGAAAACAATTCCTGTTTCATTGAAAATTAGTGAACTACAGTTGTTATTACAAGAAAAAGGTAACCGTTTCAAATCATTATTGCAAAAAGTAACTATCTGAAAGAGTAAATTGCTAAAAATCAGTTATTTCCCAGCTTTGTTCTAAAATCTGTACTTTAATTTATTACTTAAGAGAGACTTTTAAAATTAAAAAAAACACATATTTCAGATGTTTTCAGGTTGTTCTGTACCTTTTCGCTCTGCATCTGCCAATTTAAATAATACACAAGACCTTCCCAAAGGAGTGAACAAACCAAAGAGCTGGCCAGAAACAGAAACAAAAACAAAAATAAAAATCTCCCCAGGGTAACATCTGAAATGTGTCAGCTCAAGGGAAAAATCACTTTCCGTGTTTGGTTCCTGACCCCACTGCTGTGACTCTTCCTTGTTTGGCAACAAACACACAGCTGAGCGTGCTTTGATTGATCCTCCCTGCTGCAGCTGACCAGCACAGAACACAGGGAGCAATGAGGGAACAGACTGCTGATAGGGCACTGGGATTGTTTGATTCTGCAAGTGAAGCAGTTTCATGACAAATAAAAGGCACAAATCAGCATAGAATGGACCATTTCTTTCATGTATTTTCTCTCTCAACTCCTATGCCTAAATCCAACCAAATCCGCAGAAGGCAAGAGATGGGGACCTGGTTTAATGAGGTAGAGTGGCACTTGGAAGCCTGAACTTGGATGGAACCCTTTTTTCACATCTATGAGCAGCCCACAATGGTGCTATTAAACATACTTTAGGGCAGAAGTGATCTGGAGTCCCTCAGCAAAATAAGCAGCAAGTCTGAGTTACTAGGAACGAATGATTTACAAGAAATGTTGCCAACTGCAATGTGTACCATTGGCAGGCTGGTGTAACAAGTATGTGATACTAAGAAATTTCAAAACAAATGCAACATTTTACAGTTACCATATATACTCGAGTATAAGCCAACCCTAATATAAGCTGAGGCACCTAATTTTACCACAAAAAACTGGGGAAACTTATTGACTCTAGTATAAGTCGAGGGTGGAAAATGCAGCAGCTACTGGTAAATTTCAAAATGAAAATAGATCCCAATGAAATTATTTTGAGGCATCAGTAGGTTAAAGGTTTTTTAATATTTACCGTATTTCAAAGAAAAACAGTAAACTAGCTCTGTAAGTGGAAAAGTAGGGTCAACAAAAACAATATAGTATTAACAATAACATAATAATAATAATAATAATAATAATAATAATAATAATAATAATAATAATAATAATAATAATAAACTTCATTTGTACCCTATCCTATCTCCCCCTGGGGACTCAGGCCAGCTTCCAACATAGTAACAAGCAAACATTCAATGCCTACATAAACAATACAGAGCTAGATATAGATCTATAATTATATATACTAATTTCACATATGCATTTCCCCCTGAAATGTTTGTAAATCCTCTCTCTATATATGTGCATTTTCTCCTGCAATATTTGCAAGCCCTATAGATTTGTCTATATCTATCTAGAAATCTCTATGTGTGTGTGCATTTCCCCCACAATATTTACAAGCCCTATATATATCTATATTCATATATATCTATCTAGACACCTCTCTGTATATAGATAATTATATCTGTATAGGATTTGCAAAGCCTTGCAAACATGTGAGGTGAAAATTCATATATAAAATAATGTATACACATCGATACAGATATACAGGTACATGGAAATCTCTGGATATCTATATGTATATAGGATTTGCAAACACTTGCAAACATATGAGGGGAAAATTCATATATAAAATTAATGTAGATAGATAGATACAAATATAAAGGTACATAGGGATTGCAAAGGCTTGCAGGGGGAAATGCTTATATATTTGTAGCAGAGATTAACAAATATTTCAGGGGAAAATGCTTTTATAAGATTAATGGGTATATATATATACACTTTTTCCTGACTTGCAAGGGCTTCTTTCCCTTTTCAAAACATTCCCTTAGTTAAGAGTGAGGGAGGCTTTGGAAAAGTAAACACTGATAAGGGAGGATAAGATGAGAGATAAATATATCATATATTGCAAGCAACTGCCTCCAGGCTCCGCTGCCGGCTTGACCTTGACCCGATTATAAGCTGGGGAAGGCTTTATTAGCTCATAAAAAGGGCTAAAAAACTCGGCTTATCTTCGAGTATATACGGTACTTTAAAATTTAATTTAAACATATTTTAATGCATTCTCAGCTATTGTGGTTACAAGTTAAAACAAATGTCTAATGTTTCAAAGAGGGGATACAGAGCTCTTTTATTTTCTGTGTTTTTATTTGTTCTGTAGATTTGTTCTTCAGCTGAATTTGTATGGAAGTCGGAACAGGTACATTTTTAAGTGTAACTCCAGCCAAAAATATACATATTCTTTAGCTTTGGATAGCATAGAGAAGGGTTAATTTATATTCTGCCTTTCTACTGGAATGGGATCAAATAAATTATTTTAAAGTACAGTACAACCTCCATATCCACAGGGATACTTTCTTGGACTTCACATAGATGAACAAAACCACAGATAACAGCAAATGCTATTAAAAGGAGGGACCTCTGGCCCAATAATATTATATTGGGGGACTAAGAAAATGCTTAGAGAGGGCATATTTTGTTGGATTTGGATAAGTGAAACCATGGGTTCTGGTGTTATAGGTATTGTAATGAAAAAGCCATGTGTTAGGAGCAATTTGCACCTCCCATTTGGGCACTGGGAATAGGAACAATATCACTTTTAAGTATGGTAATTATGTTATGTGTTTCATAATTACTTTTAAAAGTAACATTTCAAGCTCTGTTTTGAAATAGATGAGATAATACTCATAACTGCCTAAGAGCACCACATTGCCAATTTGACCATGAAATCCAGAGTACAACATCATTAGCCACAACCTTGTTGATATACTACAATATTATCAATTGCACATTTTCCTTGATCATGCAGTGATGGTGACAGAAGACAGACAGAGTCTGTCAGGTCCAAGTAACCTGTTTCTCTGATGCATTCTTTCCTTCATTGCTGCAGCATTCACAGCTTCTCCTTTACTGCTTTTGCCATCTGTGCCAATGCATTTATCTCAGCATAGAGCAGTGGTTCTCAACCTGTGTGTCTCCAGGTGTTTTGGCCTACAAACCCCAGAAATCTCAGCCAGTTTACCAGCTGTTAGGATTTCTGAGAGTTGAAGGCCAAAACATCTGGGGAACCACAGGTTGAGAACCATTGGCATAGAGCATCAACAGGAATCCACCAGATGTCTGCTCATTCCAAACTACATCTTGAAGTTAAAATTCCAAGTCTGAAGCTACTAATGAGTCCCTTCTGGGAGACAGAGCGGTATACAAATAAAATTATTATTATTATTATTATTATTATTATTATTATTATTATTGTTATTGTTATTATTGTTATGTTGTATGCTTTGTGAAAGCGTTTCTTTATTCACCAAAGTACATAGGCAAAGTCTAACTCTTTCCCTCTAAACCAGGCATGAGCAGACTTTGGCCCTCCAGGTGCTTTGGACTTCAACTCCCAAAATTCCTTAATGCATGATGCGACAGATTACGTTTACAAATGGAACTGGACACCATCAGATATGTGTTACTTAAGAGAGTACAGTGAAGTCATTTTCACTGGCCAGGACCAGAACAGAATGGAAGTCTTATGAATGTATGCTGCAATGTACCTCTCACAGTTCAGTAGGGCTCACTTCAAACCTTATATTGTGCTTCTAGGATTGCTGTGTAGATGCTTTTGTATAGGATATAGTTGTAGAATTGCTAATAATATCCTTATCTAGAATGATTTCATGGAGATCAAGTAACTTAAAAGGATGCAGGTTGAGATCTGACATGTGCATTATTTTTCAGTCACAGTGTAATCATTCAGTTTTTGTTGGCAATTAAATAATTTGTCTCTCTGTCCTTATATCACATTAGCTAAGGCTGTTTTTTTAAATTGTTAACAGCTATGTGTGGTAATCTTCATTAAGGCTGTGGTTCATGTGGAAGAGGGGAATTCTCTTTTCTCTTGCCAAAGTCAAAGAATACCATCCTTTCTCTTTGCTGTGGTTAGCCTTGGAAGGTGAGCTGCCTCTCTGTATTTAGTCCAATCCACACTATTATGTTCTCTGACCAGATACTGAGAAAAATATTTCGCAGGTACTGAGCAGACTCCATCACTACTTAATACTGCACACTATTGTGGTATTGCATGAAATCTGCAGGTTCTCCTTGGAGAACATTTGCCATAAGCCCCCAGAAATAAGTAAGAGACTTTTATGACAAACCAAGTGTAAAAAAATGCCAGTCTTAACCACTTGCTTTAACATCTTTGACAAATCTGAGGACTACATAAAACACAATGTACTTATACTTCGGGTGCTGGTTTGATTCTGGCTCAGGTATGAGAACCAGTGTGAAGTAATACTCAGACCAGGACTTGGGAGATTGAAGTTCAAATCTCTACTCAGCTTTTCAGACTGATGGAGAAATATGGACCAATCATTGTCTTTCAGACTCACCTATCTCAAAGTTTTGTTGTTCAGGTAGAAATGTGTGGAGGGGAGACAACTGTATATACTTCCCTGAATTCCTTGCAAAAAGGGTAGGCGTATATACAGGTTGAGTGTCCCTTATCCAAAATGCTTGGGACAAGAAAAGCTTTTGATTTTGGATTTCCCCCTGGTTTGGAATAATTATATTTTCATATATGTATATACATAGTGAGATATCTTGGAGATGGAACCCAAGTCTAAACATAAAATTAATTTCTGTTTCATATACATATTATACACATAACCTAAAGGTAATTTTATACAGTTTATTAAAATAATTTTGTGCACGAAACCAAGTTTGTGTACACTGAGCCATCAGAAAGCAAAGATGTCACTATCTCAATGTGGACAATTTTGGGTTTTGGAATTTTGGATAAGGGATGCTCAACTTGCACTGAATATCTAAAAATGCCTGGTTTGCTCAATTGCACAGCTAGATAGGTAATAAAATCTTGGTGTGGTGGTGACAATGTTGCTAGAGTCATGCCTTTTGCTGTATTCAATACAATGAAAGGGAGGTACTTAAGTTACTTCTATAAGTATTCACTCTGCAAAATGTGATTCATGATTTTGGATTTACTGTAGTTATAAATGGCTCTGTCCAACATTCCTTGTATTAATCACACATATACACAGACACACACAGATACAAGCACTTGTTCCCTTTGTTTATGAGGTCAGCAAACCAGGGGTTGAGTGACAGAATCTTTGTCTGTTTCAGCCAACCTGCTCACCGGCTCTCCCTGCAGACCAAGGGCATTATGAATGGGACCAGAGGTTTCTTACACTGCAAAACCTCACATTATGATAGAACAGTGGGCACAGATCACCCTTATAATAATGAGGCACTGGGTTGTGCTTCATTTCTGTGTCCTGCTGCACAGGTTTACTCCCTGGGTACCACCCAGGGATGCCTCCTCATTCTGCTTTGCATGCATCATGAAAAGGCATTCATCCTATCAAGCCTGGTAGAAGGGAAGTCAATTGAAAAGTTTTCAGAAGGAACAATGCAAAGAGTTTGTTCATGATCTATTAATTTAGTGTGTGTGTCTGATATACAAATGTGTATGTGCAAAAAACAATTGCTGTTATTTCCTTGATTTCCCCACTCTTTGTCCTGTGCCATTTAACACTTGCTCATTTGTTTAATCTGCATATACTGCCCATCCCTGCAAGATAAACTAACTACCCCATCATTACGGATTTCTTTACCTTGCCTTTGGAGTGAAGCACGGCTCTCCAGCTGTTTGTCTGTCTGCAACTTCTGCACAGTCTTCCTCTTCTCAGGCTGGACTATGAGAAGCATTTCTAGAGCTACCGGACTGGGATCATTTTTAAACTCCATAGTACCCATCAGAACATTGCTTTTCTTCCTTTCTTCTCAAAGTGCCAGTTGCTGCTTACTGCTGCTGTTGCTGCTACCACTGCCAAGTACTGAGGATATTCCCCCCACCCGCACCCTTTGACAAGCAAGTACTTCCCCCCACCCAAATTACACACATATGCATGCAAACACACACACACACACACACACAGACACAGAAAGCTTTTGGCTGACCCTACCAAAGGCACTCTTTCGAGTGTCGTGCAGAAATTGACCCTAATGAGTAGGTTACAAGTCACCTTTGAAAGGAAATCCCAGCAGGGATCCATTTCCTGAACCTGAGGAAGGGCACATATCAAAAAGAGGCACACACACAAACGCACAGAGGGGTCTAGTTTCAGAACATGTTCTCTTTGAAACCCCCTCCCTTTCTGGCTGCCCTTTCAGCATTAAGCCCTTGCCCACATGTAAATCCCGCTAACACCACTGTTGCTCTCGGAGAATTTGCTTTGTGAAGCTCATACAGCCCCTAAAAGGACTTCTCCTTGATTGCCAAACCCGATGTGGAAACCTAAAACAAGACTTGGTGTTGGGAGGGGAGTGGGGAGGAATCAATTATTGTAAGAGCAGCAAAAAGGACAGCAAGGACAGAAGGTGCACTTTGTGAATGAACATGCTTGGAACCACACTGTGTGGGTATTTGATATTAAAAATTGGTAATTATTTTTGACAAGCGGTGAGGTTGCCAAACACAATAATAACGTCTATGCATTTCGAAAACACACAGTCTGTTTCTCCCACAAGGCACCCACTTCTGCAACAATTTTCATGCATGATTCAATTTTTATTGGAGACCCTGGCAGCGAACATGTGAAATGTGGCCATGTAGCTGGTTTTCTCCAATCTCTCAATCCACAAATGGGGTTCAAGAAGAAGCATGGTTTAGCAGTTATGAGTGACCTACTTTAGTTAGGCACTGCAATGGGAAGAGTGTGCTGGCTGAATTTTTTTTTCTAAATATATCTTGGGCTTCCATTCTGTCATAGCTCGAGCTGGCAGATGAGCAATGTTTGGCTCATGGTGTCAGTGGGGATTGAAACACCTGTGAGATAAAGCTATGTAATTTCTGAACTTTTGCATCACTCAATTCAACAGTTGAATGTGAGCCCACATGATTGATCAGAGATTACCAAGGGCTTTAATGCTACTACCCTAGAGTTGTCAAA
Organism: Anolis carolinensis; assembly: GCF_035594765.1. Taxonomy (NCBI): domain Eukaryota; kingdom Metazoa; phylum Chordata; class Lepidosauria; order Squamata; family Anolidae; genus Anolis; species Anolis carolinensis. The sequence continues at coordinate 241,919,400 of NC_085843.1, read as the reverse complement.
TACTAGTTACTGTTGGAGTCTGCGAGAGAGAAAAAAATCCATGTGTAAAGTCTGTGTGTTTCTAGGAAACCCACAGATAGACAAAAGCTAGGTTTTTCCGTTTTGCACACCAGCAACTAGGACTCAATCTCAGATACAGCAGACACCAAATACCTCTGAATCTGGAGCTTGCATGCAACTATCATGACTAGCAGACATGGTTACACTCATCCCTCATTAGTTTCTTTAGCTTCAATTGAACCTATTTAAGGTCTGGTGTTTTTCTACACTACAAAAATATATCACTATGCTTCAATTGTAACTGCCATGACAGCATCTTCTAAAATGCTGGAGTTTGTACTTTGGGGAGGTGCCAGAATTCTCTAAGCGGCAACTGTAAATAGCCCTACCCAAACCACAAATCCCAGGATTCCATAGGGTGGAACTCTGACAGTTAAAATGGAGTAATAGCAATGTATTTATGGAGTGTGAAAAGGCCCGTTTTCATCACACCCAATGGTGTAAGTTTAAAGGTCAATTAAAGTATGTTGGATAAAGAAGTACTTATATTTACTTTAGTAGTCGCTCCTTCCATCAGAGTTAACCCTGCTATTCGGTAACTGCCTCCATGAACTATGAATCCTCCAAGTTAGCCCACTGTATTTCCTTAATCTATCCTGATGCATGCATGAGTAAATGGCCCATGATTCTGCAGTACCTGCTCACTACTTCCTTGAATTAAACAGAGGGAGAGTAGCAGGAGGACACACTTCATTGTGCTTAGCTCAGCTGTTGCTAACAGCCCTCTGATATCTTGACCTCTATGTCAACTATCAGCAACTATTCTAGCAAGTACTGTACTTAATCCCTTCTCTACACCTTTCTTCCCTTCCTTCCTTCCTTCCTTCCTTCCTTCCTTCCTTCCTTCCTTCCTTCCTTCCTTCCTTCCTTCCTTCCTTCCTTCCTTCCATTTATCCATATCATGTCTTCAATTAGATTGCAAGGATCAGGACAAGATAGTCACACAATTATCAGTTGCTTTAGATTCCTTTTTGGTCATATTTCTGTTAAAAATATTATAAATACTGTAAATAAACAATGAATAAATGCCTGTCATTTGCACTAACAATTTTGGTTACTTCTTTGTCCACTTTTAATAGTCCTAAAACTCAATATTAATTTACTTTTTGAACTTTCTAATGTGCATGTTCTCTGATCATAACATCATTATTTATCATTATCAAATTGCACATATTCACCTTGCATGAGCTGAGCATGCAATGATCTTGTTGCTGCTGTTGTTTTTAGTAACAACTGATTTTGTCCAATTTCCTAATATTTTGCTAACAATATTGTGGTCTTGTCTGGGATGAGAAGAAGTTCATGGAAATGATACCATGAGTTCCTGGGTGACATTAATTCCAGTGATGCCATTGCTTCCTTCACTCCATTCCTTTCATGCTAGTCCTTCTATCCATTTGTTTCTGTGCTCAGTCAACCTTTCCTTGTGGCTATGCTCCACCCTCCTTTATGAGACAGCACCACATCCACATTTTTTCTCTCTTTCCCCATACCTCTTTGAAGCATTTAGGAGCTCTGCACAGAGAAGCATCATGGGAGCTGCTTTTATGCCCTCTTGGGAAATGAATATCCAAGATTTGCCTCCAGCTTTCTTTTTAGAAAAGATTACGGCTATCTAGCATTGAAGATGATACCACAGTCCATAAACAAAGCGCAACAATTAATTCATGTAGTTTAAAAACACAATAACCTAGGATTCACACCCCAGGGTCCCATTAACATTTATGTCAAGTTTCAGGTACAGTGGTTCACTGTCTTGGAGCTTTTGCAGAGAGAGATAAATGGCCACACATTTTCTTTATTGCTGCTGAATATGATGCTGGCAATTTTAATTTAAAATCCTTTTTAAATACTTATTACTATGGGATTTCTTGCTGTTGCCACCCCATGCTGAAATTGCATCATTACTAGAATCTTTCATAGCTCTGAGGTATTTGTCTGCTATAGTTAACCTGAAATTTCAATAAGGATTCTAAACAGCACTTCATACATTGATATAATGCCCAGTAACATCATTCTTCATAGTCAATACTCCTCTATAATGTTATAGGTACATTCCAGGTACACTTTGGATTTCCCCAAATGTCTGAGAACACTTTTGAGCACAGATTCAAAGCATGTTTAGTTGGTTAAAATGAGAGTTCCCTTTTTAAATTTTTTAAAATTTAGGACCGGGCTGTGGCGCAGCTGGTTAGTAGCTAGCTGAAATGAATCACTACTGACCAAGAGGTCATGAGTTCGAAGCCAGCCAGGATCGGAGTAAGTTCCTGACCATTAATAGTCTAGCTTGCTGTTGACCTATGCAGGCAAAAGACAGTTGCATCTGTCAAGTAGGAATTTAGGTACCGCTTATGTGGGGAGGCTATTTTAACTAATTTACGATGCCATAAAATCTCCAGCACCATGCGGAAAATGAGGAAGTACTCCATCAAGGACTCGGTGTCACAGTGGATGAAGCAGCAGCTCCCCCTGTGGCCGGAATTGAGCATACTCTCATGAAGTCAGAAGCTGGAATGTTAAATTGCCTGTGTCTTTCTATATGTGGTTGACTATATATTGTTTGTCTAATGGCATTTAATCTTTGTCATGTATATGTGCATTGTGATCTGCCCTGAGTCCCCTTTGGGGTAAGAAAGGCAGAATATAAACACTGTAAATAAATAAATAAACCCCAAAGCACTGATTACAGAGAAGTTGAATACTGATTTGGAATGAATTTAGGATAGTGTTGTGTGGTGATAAGCAATCCATTTGTGTCTGAGGAGGTTGTAGCTTGTCTTACAAGCTTTGTGTGATAATGTTCTTTATCTTAAAACTTCATAAGGACGGATAGATTTTCAAATAGAGAGCACTTTTAAATAGGTGTGTTCTGAAAACCTTTCAGGAGGAATGTCCTTTGTAAAGCAGGACAAAAGGGCTATCTGTTGAGGAGTTACTGTGAATTACCTCTCAATTAGCCCTTGAAGAGTCTTATTTGATTGCCCGAGTACCAATTTCCATTCCCACAGGGTTATAGAAGGAGGTTTAATTTAAAATCTGGTTCCATTATTTTATTTTTCTGTAATGAGAAATAACACAACATCACTATTTTAAAACACCGAAGGAGAACAGGTGTGTAATTACAGCCTTTCTCCTCCTGCAGAAAAAGAAACTGACTTTGGACAAGTAAGAGGCGATAGTCAAGGGACAATTAAAATGCTATGAATCAGTGATTGCTCAGTCATGAAGCAATAAAGCAGGCAGGACTTGAGAAAATTCCTTCTGTTGGATGCACATCTTAATGCAGTTTAGAGGTTGAATGTGTCAAAGAGGAAGAGAATAACACTGTCAAGAGATTAGACTCTATCAAGATTCGAGATTTCTCCTTGGATCACCAAGTGGAATGCTCAAAGTGGAGATACCAGACCAAAACATACATTCATCTGCTTCAAGAAGTAATGGCTGAATCTGTAGAAAATACCTGATAGTTCCAGTGGTGAGAGTCCAGGGAAGCTTTAGAAGGGAAGCTACTAGGGAACAATATTAGGGGAGGTGACACTAATATTAGAAGATCTCATGATTGTTATGGCACTATAAATAATACTTGCTAGTACAGCGTTTCTCAACCTGGGGGTCTGGACCCCTGGGGGGGGGGTCGCAAGGGGGGTTCAGAAGGGTTGTCAAAAACCAGTATTTTCTGTTGGTCATGGGGGTTCTGTTTGGGAAGTTTGGCCCAATTTTATTGTTGGTGAGATTCAAGGGACTCTTTGATTGTAGGTGAACTATACATCCTAGCAACTACAACTCCCAAATGTCAAGGTCTATTTTCCCTAAACTCCACAAAGTGTTCACATTTGGGCATATTAAGTATTTGTGCCAAGTTTGGTCCAGATCCATCATTGTTTGAATCCACAGTTCTCTCTGAATGTAGGTGAACTACACCTCCAAAACTCAAGGTCAATGCCCAACAAACCTTTCCAGTATTTCCTGTTGATCATGGGAGTTCTGTGTGCCATGTTTGGTTCAATTCCATCATTGGTGGAGTTCAGAATTCTCTTTGATTGCAGGTGAACTATAAATGCCAGCAACTACAACTCCCAAATGACAAAATCAATCCCCCCAACCCCACCAGTATTCAAATTTGGGTGTATTGCATATTTGTGCCAAATTTGGTCCAGTAAATGAAAATACATCCTGCATATCATATATTTACTTTAAGATTCATTATAGTAGTAAAATGACAGTTATGAAGTAGAAACAAAAACAATTGTATGGCTGGGGGTCACCACAACATGAGAAACTGTTAGGTTTTACAATGTACTGAGTCATGCACTGCTAATGGGCTTCTATTGGGAATCATTTGGGGAATGTGTTTGGGCCTACTCCAGGTGATTGTCAATGATGCAATCCTGAGTTTGAGTTGGGTTAATTAGTTGGTAACCAATCAATGATTACTATGAGTAATTGTATTGTATATAAGGAACCATGTTCAGCGTATTTCTTCCCCCTTTCCTTTCCTTTCGATGTTGTGACGTCTATATGCAATTAAACCTACTACTACTTGGACAAGATACTACGTTCTGTGGTGAGTCTCTAATATCATCTAGACTGGGGGAAAGACAGTAGTAAAAACTGACAATGGCCGGGCATGTGCTCAAGAGTCTACTATGGAAGCAGACTGAAAGTACTGAGCAGATGTAAGCTACTGGAAGGCGCTGAGACTCTGCAAGTATAAAGTTAAGTCATAACATTATGTATTATGGGGTCACGGCATTAGGAAGGTTGAGAACCACTGTGCTGGTACCAGGGGCGGTTCAACTGTTAGGCAGACTACGCAGTTGCGGTAGGCGCCATGAGTCTTAAGGGTGTAGCCTGCCTCTCTCCCCCTCCCTGGTTCCCCCGCCCTCCGTGGGCGCGGCCTGGCCTGCCTCCGCAAGCGCGCCTTGGAAGCGAGGGTCCGGGTGCCTGCCGGAGTCAGAGGAGGCGGGAATGGCAGCGCCCCCTCTCACATCCCCACCCCCTTGTCAGGGAAGGAGGGTGCAAGAAGGTGGAGGGAAGACCCTGGGGCCACTGCCGGGCATGTGCGGAACCCCAGAAACATGGCGGAGGAGGCAGAGGTGGCTTGGATCCTGGCGCAGGAGGGCGCGAGAAGGCGGAGGGAAGCCCCCAGGGCCGCTGCCGGACATGCACAGCACCCCAGGAACATGGCAGAGGCGGCTTGAATCCCGGCGCAGTTGCCACCCTGCCACCACCGCAACAGCCTTCACACCTTGAGGTGAGAGCGGGAGGAACTGCTCGGCGCCAATGAGCGTGGTCTCATCCTTCCTGCTGGGGAGAGGGAGGAGAACCAGGCGAGGAGGCTTCTTCCTCCTCCTCCTCTTCCCCTTTCTTGGGGAAAGCGTGGGTAGTGGAAAGAGAAGTGGTGCATTAGGGAAGGCAGGCAGGAAGAAGGGCAGGCAGCTGTTTCTCCCTCTCTCGCTCTCTGTAGGTGTCTCTTGATGTCTCCATGAGGGAAGAAACCGCCGTTCTTTCCCCCTCCTGCCTTGTCCTCCTCCCCACCTCTGTGCCCACCTTTCCTGCCATCAAAAGGGAGAGGAAGGGGGATCGCATTCCTTTTTGGGGAGAGGCTGCTGCTCGCCGGGGGCTTTCTCTTCATGCAGCTCTCCTTTCCTTCCTCTAAAAAAACAACTTTCTTCTTTCTATATGGCTGTGTGCCATATAACCCAGAATATGGAGTCCTCGTGGACAACAAGTTAAACATGAGCCTACAATGTGATGCGGCAGCTAAAAAAGCCAATGGGATTTTGGCCTGCATCAATAGGGGAATAACGTCTAGATCCAGGGAAGTCATGCTCCCCCTCTATTCTGCCTTGGTCAGACCACACCTGGAATACTGTGTCCAGTTTTGGGCACCGCAGATGAAGGGAGATGCTGACAAGCTGGAAAGCGTCCAGAGGAGGGCGACTAAAATGATTAAGGGTCTGGAGAACAAGCCCTATGAGGAGAGGCTTAAAGAGCTGGGCATGTTTAGCCTGCAGAAGAGAAGGCTGAGAGGAGACATGATAGCCATGTACAAATATGTGAGGGGAAGTCATAGGGAGGAGGGAGCAAGCTTATTTTCTGCTGCCCTGCAGACTAGGACACGGAACAATGGCTTCAAACTACAGGAAAGGAGATTCCACCTGAACATCAGGAAGAACTTCCTCACTGTGAGGGCTGTTCGGCAGTGGAACTCTCTCCCCGGGGCCGTGGTGGAGGCTCCTTCTTTGGAGGCTTTTAAGCAGAGGCTGGATGGCCATCTGTCGGGGGTGCTTTGAATGCGATTTCCTGCTTCTTAGCGGGGGGTTGGACTAGATGGCCCTTGAGGTCTCTTCCAACTCTACTATTCTATGATTCTATGATTCTATGATTCTATCAAGGCAGAATAACCCACAATATCTGCTTTGAACTGGGTTATCTGAGTCCACACTACCATATAATCCAGTTCAAAGCAGATAATGTGGATTATCTGCCTTAATATTCTGAGTTATATGGCTGTGTGGAAGTACCCTTAGGGCTCTTCCACATAGCCATATAACCCAGAATATCAAGGCAGAAATTCTCACAATATCTGCTTTGAACTGGGTTATCTGAGTCCACACTGCCCTATATCCCAGTTCAATGTTTGATGCTAAATTCGCAAATATAGTAATTCCTACATAACATTACCATATATTAAACTGCTATTTCTGTTGATTTGTTGTAAAACATGATGTTTTGGTGCTTAATTTGTAAAATCATAATGTAATTTGATGTTTAATAGGCTTTTCCTTAATTCCTCCTTATTATCCAACATTTTCACTTATCCAATGCTTTTATTTTTCAGTGATTGGTTTGGGGAGGGGGCGCCAAAATTCTGTTTGCTTACACTTGAAAATTACCTAGGGCCAACCCTGGCTAGTACAATGCTGTGCCAGAAAAAGTAATGGTGATGGTAAGTTGTTTCTGAATATGTTGAAAACTCTAGGAAGATAACTATTCAAAATGAAGGAAGAGATTGTGATGGAAGGTGAGACTTATAGGTTGAAAGGCATGAGAAAAGAAAAGAAAATCAGCTTCTCTGAAATTTCCCCATTCCCATTTAGCCAAACTTTCACTGACTTATGCAACAGTCAACTAGCCTTCTAGTTGCATTCTCCCTCCTGGTATATTTACTAATCTTTTAAAAAAAGTTTTTTAAGACTAAAGAAAAAGTCCTCCTGCCCTCAAGTGCCACTGTAAGGACTACTCAGATATCATCTGTCCTGCTCTGAGGGAAAAAAGAGAAAAAAGGGACACAACTGCTGCTTTCATCTAGCCCTCAGCACTGGCCTCCTCCTTCCTCCAACCTCCACTGCAAGGGCTACTCTGATTATCCTCATTCTTGCCCCGAGGAAATGAGAGAAGAAGCAGACAGTGTATGATGGTATTCCTTCCTCCTTGCTCCCATCCCTTGACTTTTGTGCTTTTTCAGTTGTAAGCCTGAGGGCAAGGACGGTCTTAGTATAGATTTTTGTAAACTGCTCTGGGAGACCTTTTTGTTTTTCTTTTTTTTTTCCAGAGGTAAAAATCTTTAAATAACTAAATAAGTCTTCCTCAATGATTTTCAACTTACCTTACAGTCAACTCAATGTTTGCTTTACGAGCTTGTTTTTTTTTGTTTTGTTCTCGGGTTTTTAAAGGAAATCTTACTGCCTTCTGCAACTTCCTCACTTCTGCTCATTAATTATCCTTGCTAATGATACCTAACTTCTATCCTTTTGAAGTCAGTGATGCTGTGCAAAATAGTGCATCTTTTTCTATTTCTATTTGCTTTGTTATATTTCTATATCCTGATTGGTCTCTGGCAGGACCGGCCTGAGGAAATCGAAAGGGGTATGCAGAAAAAGTTTTTTGCACGCCCCGCGCCATGGGAGGTGCCCTGACCCTGCGGCATGGGAGGTGGGTCCAGGGCTCGCGCCATGGGAGATGGGGCCAGACTTGGCCACGCCTCCCACATCACGTGGCCACGCCTCCCAGGGGCTCGATAGCGCCCCTGGGAACATGGCGCCGAACGCGGGGGCGTGGTCAGCATCCCGTGTTGGGCCAGGCCTGGTTTCTGGGGATGTTATAAGTAGGCTATGTGATTCCTTACTGGCAACTGAGGTCATTCTTTGGGACTGTCTTGTTTTTTTTTTTTCATGTCAGGAGTGACTTGAGAAACTGCAAGTCGCTTCTGGTGTGAAAGAATTTGTCGTCTGCAAGGATGTTGCTCAGGTGATGCCTGGAGGTTTTGATGTTTTACCATCCTTGTGGGAGGCTTCTCTCATGTCTTTGCATGGAGCTGGGGCTGATAGCGGGAGCTCATCTGCACTCTCCCCAGGTTGTATTCGAACCGGCACCCTTCAGGTCAGCAACCCAACTTTCAAGTCATCAGTCCTACCGGCACAAAGGTTTAACCCACTGCACCACCGGGGGAGTCTTGGTGATAACTATTATGAAAACTGAAAATCTCTAGGCTAGTAATTCCCAAACTCTGGTCTTCCTGGTGTTTTGCACTTCAATTCCCAGAAACCTCAGCTATTTGGCCAATGACCGGAGATTGTGGGAACTGAAGTCTAAAACGTGCCGACACACGCTGTCCTGGGCCCGTCTTCCGGGTGGCATGAGAGCGTGCACCGCCCCTGCAGCAGCCACTGCTGCCACCGCACCGCTGCTGCAGCAGCCGCCGCACCGCCGCCACAGCCACATCCTCTGGTTTGTGGGGGGTGTTTGGGTGCCAATATTGGGGGGGGGGGGCGCACCAAGATTAGGTTTGCCTACTACTTGGAATTACCTTGGGCCGGTTCTGCTCAGCGGCATACAGTGTGGACATGCACCAGTCCCCGAGCTTGTTCGGCAGCTCTTCATGGACCATGGCAATGCTGATCCAGATTACCCATCCTGGATTAGCATCAAGAGTGAGAAAAACTGTATATAAATGCAATAAATCAATACAAAAATAAATAACCATCTATGGCCCATGTAGATGTGCCCCAGAGTGCATGTTACTGATTCCTTATTCTGAGGACAGACTTTCCCATACTAGAACAATATTCCTATATAATACTCACAAAACAAACATTATACCTATCTTTTCCTTTCCCACATGAGTTTAAAAGCTTGTTATAGTGGTTACTGCACATGAGGAGGAATTAAACAGGCTATATTTATTTTCCTTTTTGCATTTGACCTAGATTACAGGCTATGCTTGTTGATTTTGTCTTTACCAAAGTAAAGTAGGAACACAGTGGGATGCCATGTACTTTGAGTTTTAGCACACTCCTATATATGCTTATTTGGAAGAAGGAAGTTCTGCCAAGTTAATAATTACGCTCAAGATCATAGCTGTAGTCCTTCACCATAATTACAAATTAAATTTGTATGTAGAAGAACTTAATTTGGTATGGAATTCCACCCTTCCAGTATTCAGACTGAACTTTGAAGTAGAAATTTAACATCTAAATGAAGCTAGAAGAAGATGTTTTTCATGTTGCTTGGAGGCTTGATATTCCTAGTAATAAGTCCCAGGGAGATGGATTAGACATGTAGAGAGGGCTACCAGGGCACACAATAAATAAATGTATCACATACAGGGTACCATATTTATATCCTAACACCAGTGACTGAGTGAGAGCAGAAGAACTAAATTATTTAAATTCCAGAAGGAATGTAGGAAAACTTTGTGGAACTCAATGTGTTGGAGCAGAAAATGTCTAATTTATTATTTCATTCTAGTCAAATAAGCCTCCATGATTGTTAATAGAATCATCTTGCTGCATGATGTGGAGAACAACCATAGAAAATAGAAGGCATGTGGGGCTTCCTGAGATACACATCAGAAAGTCTCAGATTCAGACATCTCCACTCTGTGCTCGCTGTTTTCTTTTGGATGTATTGTTAAACCATGACTTAGGGTCAGCTCACCAGAATTTTAGAAGAAGTTCCACAAACATGAAACTTGGAAATGTTGCAGCCTTTCCTCAAGCACTGCCCTTGAGTCTGCTATGCACAATACCAAGGCAACAATATTGCCCTATTTTGTAAGATCTAAGTAATGAGCAGAGCTTGGAAATACCTTTTAAAAGTTTTTGTTGCTCTGGACATTACTTTACTTTTACTTCCATTACCATTTTGACAGTAAAACTTCTGTAGGATTGATAAGAGAATGATGCAAATCTTGAAAAATTCCTCTTGTGATGCTCCAAATGCATCTTTGAAAAAAGTAACTACAAACTGCACAGTTAAATAACCTTTCTTTTCCCCTTCTGTTACTTTTGAAATGTGGTTTTGTTACATTTAAAAATTCTAGTTATAGGTGTCGATATTACTTGTTAATTAATTAACTCCACACTCTGCTGCATGGGAATAAAACACAACACAATCTTAAATATTATTTAAGTAGAATATCAGTAGAATATCAGCAGTTTTTGTGTGCTTGCTAACACCTTCAAATTTAACCTGAACATATGACTACATTTGCTTTGAAGTTCCTATTATGAAACATCTTAGAGAAGAACGGCTATGAAAAAACCATGGACAGCTGACTGAAAATACTAGTTTCTGGACAACACAAGTGGGAGGTTGCTATTGTCTTATGTCTTATATAGGAACTTACCTGGAAATATGATTAGTTGTTGTGGAATCCAAAAATTGCCATAAAAGGCCTTTAATCAGATTAAACATATTTTTCTTGTATTCTTTGTTCAGAGGGAATAGTCTGACCAATAAATAACTTGATTTATTTTCTTCTCAAAAGATCGTGATCTATAAGTAGTGTCTATTTGATTTGGAAGCTTTTGCAGACAGATGTATCTTATGATATTTAACCAAAGCTTGGAATGTTAGTTTTCAAAGAAACAATTGCTTGATCATTACGCTAATTACTTCTTGCTTTTTACTGTAATCCATAAAGGTAACTCATTATGTTACTTGTTAAAAACAAGTTGCTATGATTGTTGTTGCTGTTATGCCACTGGAGACATAAAAATGCTCTTAGGTTCCCCTAGTGGTTAATTCAGATACTGCACTTGCAAATTTTGAGAATGCAAGATATACATCATAGAATCATAGAATCATAGAATCATAGAATAGTAGAGTTGGAAGAGACCACATGGGGCATCCAGTCCAACCCCCTGCTAAGAAGCAGGAAATCACATTCAAAGCACCCCCGACAGATGGCCATCCAGCCTCTGCTTAAAAGCCTCCAAAGAAGGAGCCTCCACCACGGCCCCGGGGAGAGAGTTCCACTGTCGAACAGCTCTCACAGTGAGGAAGTTCTTCCAGATGTTCAGGTGGAATCTCCTTTCCTGTAGTTTGAAGCCATTGTTCCGTGTAAATAAATAATCCTTCCTATCTGCAACACATGGCAAAAATCCATGAGATCTTTGTTTCTCTCCTTCTGTTGCTTATGGTCAGTAAAGAGTGGCAGGCAACTAACCCGTTCCTGTTTCACTAAAAATAGTGAGTTACAGTCATTGCCATTTGGTGAGGGGAACAAATTATGTTTCAGCTTAATACTAAAGATAGTAACTATATATACATCAAAGTAACTCATTAAAACCAAATACTTCCTAGCTCTGTGTGTGTCAGTATCAAAACCTTCTGCTTGGATAGCTTTGGCATGTGCGCCAGATGTCAGCTGGCATTCTGAAGCTGTGGCTTTCTTGGCTTTGCTCCTCCTCCCTCTCTTCTGTTGCAGAAGGGACAAGGACTATAGTCTTGAGAAACAATCCTGAAGGCCATGGCTGAATCCACTTTATTTTTCCTTTAGTATCAACCATAGCCTTTGTTTTCAGATGTCTGTTCCTGGGACAAAACAGACTGGGGCATATACATAGGAAACAATGGAATCCCTTTATGCACCCTTGGCTAAATAATACCACTCAAGCAGTTGTAGCTTTAATATGTGGGAACAAATCAGAGAGACAGGGAGGGAAATAACTGGGGGAGAGAGAATGAGAGAAAGAGAGACCAGGGAGGCATTTGCCAGCTGTCCAATTGATACATTTTCATCACTTGATAATGGCAGCATCAAGTCATCTTGAACACATGAAGAAACCATGACATATTGTTGTTGCTCTGTATCTTCAAATCATTTCCAGCTTATAGTGGTCCTAAAGCATCATGGGGTTTTCTGGAGGTGAGAGAGTGCAACTTGCCCAATGTCACCGTGTGGATTTTCATGACTGAGTGGATTCACTATATTCAGAGTTTTCATGGCATCAAAAATAACTCCACTTTCCAATTTATATGTGAACCAGTAGGACTTTGCCTGCTCCAGTCATCTTACTGCTGTGATCTAATCTGGTTAACATAAAATGTTATAAGATCAGCCACATGAGGCAGGATATTTACAGAAACTTATTTCATTGTGTTTTTGCAACTGTTATCATGATCTTGTGAGATTTGCTGGAGCCAATCAAAAGCAGTGTTAGAGCAACCTCAAGCAACATTCTGAACAGCTGGGCTTCTGGGTTCCTCTCATCTTAAGGCCATTCTTTACAATAGAAATATTATCTCCACAGTTAAGCTAGAACTGAGACAATAAGTATATCTATTTGATATTGTTATCATGTCAAGAGTTACAAATTTATATAGTGTATACAGATAACGTACCACAGAAAGTGGGACCAAGGGTTCTTTCTTCTTCTGGCAGGATTTGCAGGCTGCTGAGTAAGTGTCTGATACATTAAAACATGGTTTGAATCCAACTTTAGTCAACGTCATCTTTGCATCAGAGAACATAGATTCAAAACAACCAATAACTCTTTTTTATTCAGTCCCAAGGTACGTGACACTAGAACCTAGAGAACAGGGAGAGCATTCTAAATGTGTACATCAGAAATATCCTATATATCAAAGTTTCTAAACCTAGGGATCAGGACCCCTGGGGGGTCATGAGCAGGTGTCAGAGGGGTTGCCAAAGACCATCAGAAAACACATATTAATTCACAGTGTTCTCTGGGGGTAAGTTAACTGCATCTCCCCTAAATCACTGTTAATTCCTCCCAAATCTTGCCAGTATTTTCTGTTGGTTTTGGGGGTTTTGTGTGGGAAGTTTGGCCCAATTCTGTCATTGGTGGGGTTCAAGGGGGCTCTTTGATTGTAGGTGAACTATAAATCCCAGCAACTACAACTCCCAAATGTCAAGGTCTATTTTCCCCAAACTCCACCAGTGTTCACATTTGGTCATATTGAGTATTTGTGCCAAGTTTGATCCAAATCCATCATAGTTTGAGTCCACAGTGCTCTCTGGATGTAGGTGAACTATAACTTCAAAACTCAAAGAATGCCCCCCAAAACCCTTCCAGTATTTTTGGTTGGTCACTGATGGGAGTTTGGAAAACAATATAAAGTACTCTATTATAATGGATTTACAATAAATAGGCAGATATATTTTTCAATGAACTTTACCTGTTGGTGGTTGTGGCAAAAGTTAAAGAGGAGTGTCCATAAGCAAGCTGAATAGGGAGTCAACTAGACATCTTGTCAGTTGAACATGAACTTACAATATATATTGGCTTTTGAAGGCTAAATCATGATTTTACAATGAAATAGGTGGGAAAAATAGAGCTTTAAAATTAATTGGCATAATGTTTGCCACCATCCTGGTCTATCAGAATAAAAACAAATCAAAGCACTAACAGGATAATCCCTTTATTAATGAACCTAAAGTTACAATACTGTAGAGTTAGCAAATTTCTAGGACTCTTAAGCTGGGTATTATTAAATATAAGTAGCAAGGTCAGGCATTTTTCAGAACCTTAGAATATGTAAATGTAATTTCATAATTAGACATTTTTATGGATCATGAGATTGTATATATAGGATGCAGATGCCATGGAGGGATTGGTGTTGCAAGTTTTTATTGGGACCCCATAACATTGTTTGGTGAGGGAAGAGATCCATTCTCAGATTCCCCCATTGCAGCCCCCATACTTTTATCTTTCTTGATCTGACATCAGAACAGACAGCCAAAGGAAGATAGATTCAGCAGCATCATATGCACGTATTGGGAGAGATTGGGTATTCACTGCATCTAAGAAGACCTCTTGATCTCTCAACATATTCCCGATAAAGGGAGAAGTGTCCACCAACCCAGTGTACATATACCTTTCCCATTAGCTGTACTGAGAGAGAACAAAAAAGTAGAAACTCAGAGCAAGAAGAAAGAAATGAAAACAACACCACTAGAGCAAGAAGGGTGCAGTGAAAATGGAAGCAGCAAGAGAATGATGGCCATGGTGGGTTTTCCCGGGACAACTTCCCACCCAATCTCTTACTCAGAGGGAGGACCATCGGAGCAGGAAATCCATTGGAAAGAGGCACCAGAATGTTGCCAAGGCTCAAAAGATGGATCTGTGGAAGGTCCTTTTTCATAGTAAGGTTATTATGGGATGGGTGCCCCTGCAAACGTAGCCACTTTCCCCACGTTGCTTTGTTCTGAGGAAAATCTCCACGAAACATTGTATTTGGGCATTAGCATTCTAGAAAACTGCACCACACACATTTTGCAGGCAATACTACTTTCCAGAGAATGAGTTCATCGAATTTGGATGTGAGGCTAGTGGTCAGGAGGAGTGCAGTGGCCTAAGAAAGTGGAATAGCAGAATGTTGTCTTCTTGGTTTGCCATTGATCCACAAGTTGCTTTGTTGAAGTGCTATTAGTTGTCATGAAAACTCACTTATAATTGAGTCATCCGTTAGATGATACTTTATATTTATATAGTCCAGTATTCTAAGGTTCTTGAAATTTATGGTACCATATTATGATTGATATGACTCTGAGGGCAAGCATTACTTCTGGACTGCCTTTGGTACTCTCACAAGTCAGAAACTGGCACTTTGTTTGACCGCTACTTTGTCCTTTGACTGTGACTCAATCACATGATCAAAATATAACAGCCAGCTCTGTGGTGCTCTTTTCTTAGGTATCCAAGGGCTACTAAGCATGGGAAATGCAACATTTATTATTTTATCACCGGAAGAAGAGGGACGACAGCTGCTACTTTCATTCTACACTTGTCACCCCTACTCATAATGGCTTCTCAGCCCATCTTTGACATACTGTATATCTGGGGATGTTAGAAGTCAGAAAGCACAAATGGATTCTTCCACATGACATTTTTTTCACAGCAACTGCATGACAATCTGTGAACAATTCATTTAGCAAGATCGTTACTGCCTTCTACTTACATAACCTATAGGAGTGCGAAAAATTATATACATTTTATCTATTTAAATAACGTATATTTGGAAGCCATGAGTTCTTGGTTTGGAATTGGTCTTGGGCCTGGTTTTAAATCTGGATATTTTGGCAATTGCTGTTGCCAGGAGATTCCCCAACTGCGTTTGTTATGCTCTCAATGAATTTTGATTGAAGGATGACCTGAGGCTGCAAAGTTCTTGTGACAAATGTGTGAGATAGTACTGGATCCCACAAGCAGAGCAGTTGAAATTGAGCAATTTAGAGCAGTTCGTGGATAATGAGATCCAGACAGTGGATAGCGAAACCCAATAGACGGATAACGAGATCTGATAAGCGGATAATGGAATTGGCACAGGGCCGCAGAGTCCATGGCTGGCAAGACCCAAAGCTAAAACTAAATGTTCCCCAATCAAAAAAGTCTCACCAGCTGAAGCAGAAGCCACCGAGGTAATTTATTTCCAGCCAGAAAGGATGAAAGTTAGCGGTAAGCTGCTCAAAGAAGTTGACATGCCATTGTACAGATAAAACACACATTTTATACAGTTCAGTCTTTTGTTTTTCATGTGTATGCCCAGCTGGGGCCAGCTGATTGTGCTGATTGGCGGAGCCGGCTCTGATGTCACAAGCAGTATGGAGGGGCTGTGGCACCCAGCGGCCAATTAGAGAGCTTTCCCGACTTCTGATGCAAATTTTGGTTCTCAAATGGCAGGCAGGGGGCGGGATGATCAGGAAAAGCAAAGGAGAGTATAATTTTATGAAAGATTACTGTGTCTCAACCTCAAGACTAACAAAATGGGGCCATTAGGTCCGTGAGGATTACTGTTTTGGTGATTGTCCAGTGAATGACCCATCAGGTGGGTCTGGTGCCCATGGTGTCTGTGTCCATTGTTGACCTTACAAATATGTTGTTCAGAGTGATGGGATTAGGGAATCCATTCCTGGGAAAGGGGAAATGACATTCAGGAAAAACAATGGAAGGACCTTCCAAACTCCAAGAAGGGTGCCAGGTAATTATGAATGGCTTATGTCCATATGGCCACACAAAAGAAGGTTAGACCAATTCAGCATCCAGTCATCCTTTGTGCAGTCAGTCCAACCTGGAATCAATAGAGATGGATTGACTTTGAATATGATGGGTGCTTGAATCCTTTGTTGAGGTGAAGACCAGGGAGACGCAAGGGGAATTCCAGGTCAAGGTGAACCAAGGTCATGGTGGTGGCTTCATGCTTCCAAAGATATTTTATAAAATTATAAAACATAAAATATCACAACACACACACATAAGAGATCCGGTATTGCCTAATCAGCAGATTAGTCTCGGATGCTGAGGTCTTTGGGGTATCGAAGTTGACCCAGGGTTGGGGCATGAAAAGGGGCAGTGGAAATGGGGAAAGGAGAGGGAATAGAAGCCCTGCTTGGGATTGAGGGGCTGCACAGTAACTGGATCAGGTTGGGAAAGTAAAAAGGAAAGCAAAAAGAAGACAAGGCTACAGTGAAACAAGTATGAGGGCAAAAGGACACTGGGGTGACCATTTATTAAAGGGGTTATTTTGTAATTCATAAAGGAGGTCTAGAGACAATATATCCTCTGGAAATGGCGGCTGTTGGAAGTATTCCTCCGGCAAGCTATTGGGACTCAGGCTCCAGTTGGCGAGGTTTGGATCTCCTGCCATGGTCCAAAAGAAGACTTTGCCGAAAAAATGGGTGGGGTGGGGTGTCTTGGCTCGACATCAGAATTAAATTGGCAAGGCAGAAGCTGAACAACAACCAGTCCTATTCTCCCGAACTACAGCATCCACCAGAGAATGAAAATAAGCTTATTGCTCTTTGTAAAAAACCTATAAATGTTGTTTTACTTATAATACAAAATGTAGTAAAGGAGAGAGAGAGAGAGAGAGAGAGAGAGAGAGAGAGAGAGAGAGAGAGAGAGAGAGAGAGAGAGAGAGAGAGAAGGGAGAAAATAGCTGGGGATCAGAGGAGATGCTGGAAAAAGTAGGCATGGTAAGCAAGCAAACAGGAAGCCTGCCAACGAGGAAATGAGCAGCCAACAAGCAAAGTAAAGCAAATGTTGCTAATTCTAATAGAAGCAGCCTATGGTCACAGACGTTTGATGCAGAACAGGAGAATCTGAAGTCTACAGCTGTGATCTGAAAGCTGGGGCTTAAAAGCCTTCAGTTCTAGGTCCAGGTTGTTTTAAAATTGTTTTGGCACCAGCTTTTAATGATATGCACGGAGTACTCTGCTGGATCTCCAGTTTCTGCATGTTGAGAAGCCTTTACCCCTTGCTACACCTGCTGAGCCTACGTTTGGATTTTCTCATCTTGACCATGTTTTTTGAACTGTAGAATGGCTTTCACACTGTTGAGTCTAATTTTTCCTATTTTCTAGTGACTCTGTTGCTGTATCCCTCACATTAGTGCACATTTGTCAGCTGCTACCATTGTTAAAAAGGGTTGATTTGGCCATGGTTAGACTACTACAGTTCCCTCTGCTTAGTTCACTCAGCCTTTTGAAAAGTGCCTGGAATGATGCAACCGAGATGCTGAGCAAGTTATTAGTTCTTGCATTTTGCTCCCTCATAGGAGACTCACTAGCCTACTCCGCTTGCAAGTGCTGGCAGATGAAGAGCTTATTTAGGTAGGCATTTGGCTTACAATTCATGTGCCAGAGGGACTTTTAATAGGAGTGCACTTTTATCTTTTTGCAATTTAAACAGTTTTAACAATGTGTTTTTTTAAATAAAAATGTTTATTTAGTTTTTAAATGATTTTAAATAGTTTTTAGCTGAACAGCAGACCCTCTGGGTCTGTAAGATTTCTATTATTTTCTTTGACCGCAGATAATTTGCCCCATATTAATAAGTAATGGTAATGTGAATGTGGGCATGCTGAAGTGTGAAAATTCATGTCACCACTATTTAATTACATGGGCAGCAATTGTCCACTTTTTTGCATCTGCACCGAGCTCTAGAAAGGATGGAAATGATATAAGTCAGTGATGGGGAAGGTTTGCTTAGAAAAACAAAAAAATTTAGCTTTCTGACTTTTTGTTCTCCCCTGCTATAGCAGGAAGGAAAGAATAAGTGGCTGTACAATGTACTTGACTGGTACCACAAGGGACCCATCCATCCAGAAGCATTTGAAACTCTCATATGTTTTATAAAGTACATTATTGGACTGCAGTTCCCACAATTTCTTACCTTTGGCAATACTATCTAGGGCCACTGGGACTTGTAGTTAAAAAACATCCAGACCATCATGTTGTTTTTACCTCTAGGGCACAGAAAGGCTACCATTATTATATTTCTTATATTTACAATTTCTATTCCTGCTTCATTGTGTTACTTTCCACATTCTAATGACTTGTCTGAATTTATCTAGAAGCTCTTTTGAGCAGGAAGATGGACTAGAACGTTTCCCATCTATCTTATTATCTGACTACAGTGTTTCTAAATGTCTCACTTTAGAGTTAAAAGTAAGGTGGCATTTGTGTGTGTAAAAAACTGAATGTGTATCAGAACACACCTACCATTTAGAAGCTGGTAATCAATGTCAGTTTAATTTTGAAGCAAATCAATGATACACCCAGGCCTGTAGCGAGGGGGGGGGGGTTTAGGGGTTCAACCCCCCCCCCCCCCGAAATTTTTCAAGTTATAAAAAAAATCTCGTTTACTCATGAATTTTAACTGGTTAACCAAATCCCCATGCTAAGTCTATGAGATGCAAAACATTAAAAGTCCCTCCAGGCACTATCTCAAGCAGATATTGACAGGTTTGTAGCAGGGAGGGGTATGTGCTAGGGGTTCAACCCCCCCCCCCCCGAAATTTTCAAAACCCCTCCCGAATTTTTTTTCTGGCTACGGCCCTGGATACACCTGTAGTATGGGATACCACCCATTAGTTTGTGACCTGCAGGCTTAAAAGGTTAAACCTTTAAACCTTGGTAGGAAATTATATGAACAACATACTATATATGGTCTATTGACCTCATCACATGGAGCGTTTGCCTCCTTGTAGGACATTTTACGTTAATTTCAAGAACAAAGTGGAACGGAGCTCATGAGATGATGCTTGCCTACTTTTGGTTGTCATCCATTGCCTTTCAACCTTGAAGTGGAGCTGAAGCAGGCTGAAAGAAAAGAGTTAAGAACACGGGCAAGAAATTGTGTTCTGAGCCCATAGCACATGCCAGAACAGTCGCTAACACCAAAAAACATATGTAATGGGATCTGACAGATTTGCCCGTGTTGAATAATTTTGATGACATGAAGGAATGGGCGTTCCTAACCACTTTCCTTTCACTGCATTTTCTCCTTAAAAGAAATCTAGACTCGAAATTGTTCTCTTGCTAGCTTTTTAACGTAACACTGGTGTAATGGAGGGAAGGAAAGCTTAGCAGGAGGGGATCATTACAAAGTGTTTTATAATTACACTGCTATACCGAAGAGAAGCAAAGCCTTGCAAGAGCGGATTGTTGCAAAAGGGTTCAAATTACGCTGCTATAATGAAGAAAAGCAATGCCTTGCAAGAGGGGATCAGGGCAAAGAGGTTTTAACATTTCCTTCCAAATGGAATTCATACCATGTAATCTTGACTTTTGGATACTGCAGTTGGATATTTCCCTGATTAAAAAAAGTAATATGGAAAGGGAAAAAAATCCCCATGTCATGGTTCTGAACGCAGACAACAATGGGTGAAAATCTAGAGAAATGTGTGTGATGGGAAGACAAAACTTGAAACGGGATGATTGGAGATCTAATGATATGATTCCCTTTGCTAGACAGACAGTCCCCAATGCTTCTCAAAGTCCATGTGATGAGGTCCTATGTCTTTAGAATAAAAATGAAATTATTCTGTGAAGCCTCTATAGCTATAGCCCGCCATATTTGCACATTTCATTTTCACAGATTTTATTATTCACAGATTCGATTAATATGTTCTCTCTAGGAATCTTTAGGTCTTTCAGTGTGATTCTGGTGGAAGGTGACCATAGACTTGCACCAAAGGGCCTACAGATTCCTAAAGGGGTTTTCTCTCTGGTAAAAAAGGTGTTTATTTACAATTTTCCCACTTTTATTGGGAGGGCTGTTTCTAACTCCAGTGAATGTGGGGGATTACATCCCACCTATGATTCCTAAAAGGGAGAATTTGAAATATTTTTCATTGAAGAGAATATAGGTTAACAGACATTCATCACTCCCCATTTATTTTTCTTGCCATAGGCTTAAGCAACCACAGGTTTACATTCCCAAATGGGAAATGTGCACTCTGTATCAGTACAGAAAAAGCATACTCTGTTTCTGATGGTGTTTCCAGTGAACAATTTGCAAGCCAATGTGCATTGTGTAGTGTACTGATGGACAGGGAAATCGGACCCTAAAGCCCAAAGGCAGCCAGTTCAAGGAAAATGGTCTTGTCAAGTCAGCAGGCCACCAATTAAATGCACTGGGAAGGGAAACCATGTTCGTCTCTGTTTAAAAATGCCTTCTAAATTAACTGCAGCTCACCCGCTATGCTTCAACTGTACAAAGACGAGTTTGAGGTTGAGGGCGTGTAACATGAGCTTGGAAGAGTCTATTAATGCAAGCTTTTAACTCCCGTCCTCTGACTTGCTGCACTTTCTCTCCTCTTTATGGATGCAAAGGCAGTTTCCAGCAAGCTCTGCCTTGTGCTTGTTGAAGGCTTCTGACATCCCCCTAAGATCTTTGCTGGCATTTCCCTTTAATTTCTCAGGCATCCACTGTGACTAGTCTGACTTTCCCAAGGCCTTATTCACTTTTACCTGGAGTGGGTGGAAATGCTTGCACATTTCAAAACATTGGAAGCTTACCACTTGTGCATATTCTTGAAAGCTCTGCACTTGAAAAAAGCTTTGGCTCTTACTGTATATCACCCCCAGCAGGTAGTTTGAAGAGTAAGGAGGGATAATGAGAAAAAACTCCTACTGCTGAAAAGCTACTAACTGATGAGGGAGGTAAAATTCCAGGATCTTACTAGAAAGAAATACTGAGGAAGCTGGAAGCAAGGATGGTCTTGATTCTGCACCATTCATGCATATGGCCACTGACTGGCTAAGAGCACCAGAGCCTTTTTTTTACTCCATCACATTATCTCATTTGTTGCTGCCGCTGCTTCGGCACCCCTGCAGTCATATTGTTATACTTAGCATAACTATGTTCTGTTTACCATACATGCCCTCTGACTGTCCAAAAACAGTCTTTGTATTTTGTGCTCAGCAGAGAGGGGGCGGGGTGGGTAACAATTCTGTGGCCCAAAGGCATGTTTAAACCAAAGGGCTGGTGAGCAGCTGGTGTTCTCAACTTTGCCATTTGTTTACGTGGCCTTTTCCAATGTCTGTGAGTGCATTCAGGGGCACACATTTAAACTGGATGGGGAGTGAAGGAACAGAGTAATGTTATTAGAAGCAGTTGTTAATTCCAACAAGCTTAATTTAGTTAGGCGATGCAATCATATTACCTTTGCCTTGTTCAAAGTACAGAATATTTGTTGTGGGAAGAGAATGTGGAAAATCCAGCAGAAGCTTAACTGGGTTGTTCAATCACTCCCTCTCCTCAGGGAAATTTTTATCTGTTGTTGTTGTTGTTGTTGTTGTTGTTGTTGTTGTTGTTGTTGTATGTATATTCATGATCTCTAACATAACATTCTTTAAAATATTATAGGCCTGCTGAGCTTTGATTTCACAATGTGTGTGACATGGCTTGGGCAGGAGTCAAGCCTGAGACTCCCGGGAAGTGAGCGTTAAAAGTCACAGTAGCACATTTTGAAAAGCAGACCTTGATCATGATAGGCTTTCATCACCAAGTTTCCAGGGAAAGTCCAGGGTGTAGAAGTCAAGTACTAAGGGGACTGGCTGGGAGTTTAGTATGTTAATTTGGAAAAGAGAAGGTTGAGAGGGGACATGATAGCCATGTTTAAATATTTGAAAGGATTTCATATTGAAGAGAGAGCAAATTTGTTTTCTTTGGATCTAGACTACAAGAAGGAGCAACAGACTCAAGTTGCAGGAAAAAAGATCTCACCTAAAGATTAGGAAGAACTCCTTGACAGTAACAGCTATTCAATGTGAAATATGCTGTCTCAGAGTGTGGTGTAGGCTCCTTCTGTGGAGGTTTTAAAGCAGAAACTGGTTAGCTGTCTGTTGTGAGTGCTTTGATTGTGTATTCCTGAATGGCAGGGGTTGGACTGGATGGCCTTGTGGTCTCATCCAACTCTATAATTCTATGATAAGGATGCAGACAGCTTATAGCTGTTCATATCATTGGGTCAGCAGGTGCAACATACAGGGTACAGATTTGGGCTAGCTTCAGTGACATATAGCGCTTGTTGATATAACTTCACTGGCTATTGGTTCATGTCCAGGTAAAATTCAAAGTGCTGGTTTATAGTGCTGGGCTATCTAAAAGGTTGTATCTATCTGCCAGTGTCTTAAGATACTTGAGGAAGGTCTTTCTCTTGGGTCCTTATCACACGATCCTTTTGTAGCACTATTATTCCATTTGAACTGCAATAGCAAGATCCTATGCAATTCTGGGGTTTGTAGTTTGGTGAGACTTTACACTCGGGCTGAAAATTCCCTGCCCTTCGCTAAATTGTAAACCCCAAGATTTCATATGATAGACCCACTGTATTTTTAGTGGAATCAAAGTGCTATTGTAAGTAATGTGATAAAGTCCTTGGTTCAACCACCATCAGATGGTGAAGACAGGATTTTCTTAATGGCTGCTCCAGGACTCTGGAATTTACTTGGACAGGAAAACAGGCTGAAAGTTGTCATTTTACCAGATTTATAGCTTTCTCTGCCAAAGAGTGTTTGTGCCCTCCAGTCTAAACATCTCAGTATTTCAAAGCATTGAGTCCAGGCAATTAAAGTGGTGTCAAAACTGCATTAACTCTACAGTGTGGATGTGCTGTTATTTAGTCATCTATTTATTGATAGACATGCTGCCTTTCTAGGGCCACGTCCTCATAGCAATTTATGTACAAACATATATAGCACAGTTTTAAAATCCAACCTGATTTTAAAAAATATATTGTTTGCTTTAAAAAATTTGAAATATATTGAAGAAAATGAACACTTTTTAAGGATTAGAAAAAATGAGTAACGATTCTCATTGGAGATTTGATTTGCTCCTCTGCAAACATTTTTATCAGGAGATAAGAATGCACATTTCCTTCCTTCTCATGCCTATTTACTCCTTTTTTATTGTCAGCTCCCGACTATGTGGGATACCTACAACAGATCAGAAAAAGTCATAAATGCCTCATCTTGTGCAAAGCTGGCAGATTTAAGGGTATAAGATTGTTGTATCTAGCTTTAAATTTGGCAGTTAGAGACAGAGAGAGAGATTAAGGGAGCTTGTGTGTAGGAGAGGAAAAGCTGGAGAGATCAAGGGCCACCTGATACACTAGTTTAAGGGACTTTTTTAATGGAAAAAAATATACAGTAATTGGTGAAAATATGTATCAACTAAATTGGAAGAAAATTCCTCACCAACACTTGAAAAGTTTAAATCCTGTGACCTCAGTTCTGGTTTTTATAGTACCCAAAAGCTGAGGAAAGTTAACTGAAGCAGATTTCAGGAAGCGGTCAACTTTCCAGTTCAAACAGCTCCACTGGCTGCCAATAAGTTTCTGGTCTGAATTCAAGATGCAGGTTATTACCTATAAAGCCCTCAACAGTTTGGGACTTGCCTATCTTTGTGACCGCATCTTCCTCTATGAACCTGGGGAGATCTTCTGGGGAGGCTGTTCTTTTGCTCCCATCCCATCACAGGCATGGCTGGTGGGGATGAGAGAGAGGGCCTTTTTGGTGGTGCCCCCCCCCCCGGCTCTGAAACTCCCTCCCCAGGGAGATTAGGCTAGTACCCACCCTGTCCATGTTCCATAAAATCTAAGACAAGGATGATCTTCTGTGCTTTTGACTAGACAATCCCCTAGATCAGGGATCCCCAAACTTTTTAAACAGGGGGCCAGTTCACGGTCCCTCAGACCGTTGGAGGGCCGGACTATAGTTTTTTTAAAAAACTATGAACAAATTCCTATACATACCTTATTTTGAATTAAAAAACAAACAAAATGGGAACAAATACAGCCTCAATGTTAATCATAATTATAATAAAAATAATAAAGAGGGTTGTAAGAAACCCCTTGGGCCATTTAGTCCAATCCCCTTCTGCCTTTGTGCACCAAAAGCACAAGCAAAGCACCCATGACAGATGGTCACCCAGCCTCAAAGTTCTGACAAAGTTCAGACTGACAAAGTTCTGGAACACAACACACCAGATATCACAGTTGTGGAAAAGAACAAGGTTTGGATAATTGATGTCGCCATCCCAGGTGACAGTCGCGTTGATGAAAAACAACAGGAAAAACTCAGCCACTATCAGGACCTCAAGATTGAACTTCAAAGACTCTGGCAGAAACCAGTGCAGGTGGTCCCGGTGGTGATGGGCACATTGGGTGCTGTGCCAAAAGATCTCAGCCGGCATTTGGAAACAATAGACATTAACGATCTGCCAACTGCAAAAGGCCACCCTGCTGGGATCTGCGTGCATCATCCAAAAATACATCACACAGTCCTAGACACTTGGGAAGTGTTCGACTTGTGATTTTGTGATATGAAATCCAGCATATCTATCTTGTTTGCTGTGTCATAAAATAATAATAATAATAATAATAATAATAATAATAATAATAATACACACAGTCCTAAACACTTGGGAAGTGTTTGACTAGTGTTTTTGTGATATGAAATCCAGCATAAATATCTCGTTTGCTGTGTTATACTGTATCTTTGTACCAATAATAATAATAATAAAGAGGGTTGGAAGAGGCCCCTTGGGCCATTTAGTCCAACACCCTTCTGCCTTTGTGCACCAAAAGCCCTAGCAAAGCACCCCTTAATAATTAATAATTAATTAAATAATAATTAAAATACCATTATAAACAAGCAAAGCTTTGGAAGGCGTGCACCAGGTGAGGGAGGAGGTGGGAAAGCTACGCGCCTTTCCCTCCTCCCTTGCGCCGCATGCGCCTTCCTCAACGGAAGAGGAGGGAGCCATCGTTACGGGGGCCGGATAAATGGCTTCGATGGGCCGCACGTGGCCCCGGGCCTTAGTTTGGGCACCCCTGCCCTAGATAATTTGGCTCCAACTAGGACCTAAAATCTTGGCCTGGCACTATACTACTGTTCTCTACCCAACAATATTATGCTCCATGTTACGTTGCCCTCCATCCCTAATTTTGCCATCTGACTCACTTTATCCATCAGCCCTATCCTCAAAATTGATTTGCACCAGTCTGTGTACCCATGCCCAGAAACTGTTTGTTCATTGGTTGTTGGTTCAATGGTTACCTTAAACTCTGTTATAATGTTGTTGTTTTATTCTGCTTTATGATATTGTTTTATGTAGTTATTTTAACTATGTTGATTGGGCCCATCCCCATATAAGCCACCCTGAGTCCCTTCGGG
This sequence comes from Anolis carolinensis, assembly GCF_035594765.1. Classification (NCBI taxonomy): domain Eukaryota; kingdom Metazoa; phylum Chordata; class Lepidosauria; order Squamata; family Anolidae; genus Anolis; species Anolis carolinensis. The sequence continues at coordinate 241,893,623 of NC_085843.1, read as the reverse complement.
GAGATAGAGGTGGGGTACAAAAATAAAGTTATTATTATTATTATTATTATTATTATTATTATTATTATTAAGTTACATTTTTGGACTATACCAGACTCCCCTAACAAGTATGGCATATTAGTCTCTGTTGCTTCTGGGAATCTGACACTTGCAGTTAAAAAAAAGAGAGAAAGGTTTCCAAACTTTGATTTTCCTTTTTTCAGAATGTACAAATCATCACATGCATCAGGGGTAGTGCCCATCCACATCTTCACCCTCAACCATAATATGACTGTCCTATGCCAACCAAGGCATTCCTTCCAAGAAAGCTATGTTCTTCCTCTGTTATGCTGCCTGGACCGGAGTGCTACATAACCTTTAGGGACTGCATTAGGCACATACTGCAAGGTGCCAGAGTGTGGAGCAAGGCATGGACAGTAATTTTTGTATGCACGCAGCAACACACTTCGCACTCCCCAGGTGGCATTTTTTAAATCATGTGAGACGGGTGGGGGGTGGGGTGGGGATCTGCGCTGACAGCTCTTCTCAGCCAAGTCATTATGACCATCTGCTCTCAGCTGCACTGAGCCAAAAGCTTCTATAAAGAGATGGCATGCCACAGGATGTGGGGGCTCTGGCTGAAATAGGATCCCTGGAACCTTACAGAGGAGCTGACACTGTCTTTTCTAGCTATGGATGTCTTCTCTAAGAACATATCTAAATCACACTGTTATAGCAGATTGATAACCATTTTTAACTCTTGTGACTTACAGAAACTTGGAATTTGTAGTTTGGTGAGGTGCTTAGAATTCTCTGCTGAGAGATTTAATGCTCCCCCCCTAACTACAGCAATGCAGTCAGATACCATTTCAATTGCCATGGCTCTATCTTAAAAGACTGCCAAACGGCTATAACTGGGCCTTGTACATGCACACATAGAATTGATGCAATTTGATTCCACTTTAATTACTATGGTTTAGTGCATGGAACCATGAGAGTTGGAATTCAGTGAGACACGAGCACTCTTTGGCAGATAAGGCTAAAAATCTTGTAAAAGTACAACCCCAAGGCCAAGATCCTCTCACATCTGCAGAAATCTACCGTATACCTTGCAGTTTTAGACAAGTTTGCATAGGGACCACCAAACACAGCATTGCCCAAACATGAATCAAGGAACACGAAAGGCACTGCAGACTGACTCAAGCAGAGAAGTCGTCCATAGCAGAGCACCTGATGAACCAACCTGGACACAGCATATTATCTGAAAACACAGAAATGCTGGACCACTCTAACAACTACCATGCCAGACTACACAGAGAAGCCATTGAAATCCACAAACATGTGGACAATTTCAACAGAAAGGAGGAAACCAAGAAAATGAACAAAATTTGGCTACCAGTATTTAAAAACTCAAAAGTCAGGACAGTAAATAAAGAGCAACACCCAAAAAGCAGGGGAATTCCAGACAAGTATCAATCAGGGTCAGCTAACACCTCCCAACAAAGGATTCCCCCAGGCAGCAACCAGCCAGGCATTGAATCTGCAAGGCCATTAAATGCTAAACAAGGTAGCCATTTGCAACATTCACACCTGCCTCAAGCAGACAATACTTCTTTCTTCCACCCTGGACATTCCACAGATATATAAACCTCACTTGCTTAGTTTCCAACAGATCCCTCAACCTCTGAGGATGTCTGCCATAGATGTGGGTGAAACATCTGGAGAGAATGCTTCTGGAACATGACCATACAGCAACCCAGTGATTCCGACCATGAAAGCCTTTGACAACTCATACAACTGCAATTATTCCATAATATTTAGCCATAGTAGTTAAAGTGGTATCAAACGCATTCATTCCCCTGAGTTTCTGAGATCTAAGGAGCAAGCTATGCCAGATAAACTTGCTCCTTACCCATTATAAAAACAGGGGACTGATTCAGATGTTTCACCTTCCATGTGGAGGCAGCCAATATTGGCTCTATATCTTTATGGCAGTTTCAAATGAGATTGCCTTTGCTTTATGGCAGTTGCAGATGGTTTAGCATAGTGACCTTCTACGTTAATTTGATGCATATTGATATTTTAGAATTATGGATAGAACTTCTGTTTTGGGAAGGATTTCAAAAGGCTATGGAAATATCAATAGTACCATATCAAATATTATACGTGGCTGGATTCTGCTAGGTATCTGCAGAATTGAGACAAAGCCAGACTGTGAGAGCAGGTCTATCAGTGAGCCAGTTTTCTGCACCATACACTTTAATTCCCAACAAGCATACAGGGAAATAGAATTGCCAGCATGACTACTCACCACGCTGACTGAAGGACCCAGGAAGTTGAGGTCTTCAAAATAATTTTATGCATGCTAATGTTCCTTTACTTCATATGGACAATATAGAAGGGATTGCTGTATTACCGGTAGTAAAATTTTAATACTGAACCTGCTAACCATAAAGTAGAGAATAGGCATACCCCCTTTTCGAGTCTAAATGGCAGTGAAGAGCAAGATAATTTAGCTCTTCTGTCATTCACAAGGCTGCCTCTGTGTGTGGACAAGTATAGAAAATAATATAGCATAGCATACACCTCCTTTTTAGCAACTTTTGTTTAACTTGCAAGAGAGGGTAATTGAAATTAACATTTTTAATGCTACTTGTTATGAGACGTCTTCTTGTGCATAAAGGATAAAATTAAATATAAGCTAATTCGTTTAAAAAATGCAAGTCTCAGAGATGTGGGGGCTGCCAAATATAGTTCTTGTCTCTTATTAGTGCTGACATTTGGAGACTGTTTATTTATGGCTAAATATCATTTAGACAAGAAGTATGCGGAGGTAAATGGACCTCTATCTTGCAGGACTCCTGCAGAGATGGAGTATAATATGTCTACATTCCTCAGTGTACCAAGGCACACTGCTTCAATCAAATATGGTGAAAATAAGGGCAACTGCATCTGATAGCATATTAGTGCCCTCACATTTAAATTGCTCTTTGCCTGATGCATGCAATCATCTGAAATGATCACTAACCATTTGTGCCGTTTCCTCCTATCACCAGCCCTTTTTTCTTCATGCAGTAAAACAGACAATTTAAATTTGTTTGAAGTGCATTCACTTCTTCTGCCCTGCGATCCCTCACCCTTGTGTCCCTAACTTGATACTAATGGCTTTTTGCCTCATTAGCAAAGCCCTCGATATCCACATTCTCCTGGCCACATTTTCTGTTGACTGTGTGAGGCAGGGGTCCCCAAACTAAGGCCCGGAGGCCACATGCGGCCCATCGAAGCCATTTATCCGGCCCCCACGGTGGCGGCTCCCTCCTCCTCCACATGCCTTTCCCACCTCCTCCCTCGCCTGGTGCGTGCCTTCCAAAACTTTGCTTGTTTATAATAGTATTTTAATTATTATTTAATTAATTATTAATTATCAAGGGGTGCTTTACTAGTGTTTTGGTGCACAAAGGCAGAAGGGGGTTGGACTAAATGGCCCAAGGAGTCTCTTCCAACCTTCATTATTATTATTATTATTATTATTATTATTATTATTATTATTATTGTCATTATTGACAGAAGGACACAGTATAACACAGCAAATGAGATGTATATGCTGGATTTCGTATCACAAAATCACAAGTCGAACATTTCCCAAGCATTTAGGCCTGTGTGATTTATTATTATTATTATTGACACAACGACATAGTCTGACACAGAAAACAAGTTAGATATGCTGGATTTCGTACCACAAAATCACAAGTCGAACACTTCTCAAGCGTTTAGGACTGTGTGATGTATTTTCGGATGGTAAACACTTGGGAAGTTATTATTATTATTATTATTATTATTATTATTATTATTATTATTAACAACAACATTAAGGCTGGGTGGCCATCTGTCAGGGGTGCTTTGCTTGTGCTTTTGGTTGGACTAAATGGCCCAAGGGGTCTCTTCCAATTCTCTTTATAATTTTTATTATGATTATGATTATTATTAACATTGAGACTGTATTTGTTCCCGTTTTGTTTTTTTACTTCAAAATAAGATATGTGCAGTGTGCATGGGAATTTGTTCATAGTTTTTTTTAAAAACCATAGTCCGGCTCTCCAACGGTCTGAGGGACCGTGAACTGGCCCTCTGTTTAAAAAGTTTGGGGACCCCTGGTGTGAGGGATGTGTCTATGGAGCAACCCTCTTTGCCAGGTGAACTCTTGTATGGAAGTGAAGAAGCAGCAGCTCCTAATTCTTCTCATTGTAACCTGATATTTGCTTGTCCTCTCTACTTTTCCCTGACCCTGTTTCCTTTCCTGGATATTACCCAACTTGGAATGATCGAACTTTGCTCTTCTGAATAGGAAAGGTGAGCAGGCTGGATAGCAAGCCAGCTGCAACAAATCATTCTGACCAAGAGGTCATGAGTTTGAGGCCAGCCCGTGCCTGCGTCTTGTCTCTGTCTCTGTTCTATGTAATGGCACTGAATGTTTGCCTTTATGTGTGCAATGTGATCCACCCTGAGTCCCCTTCGGGGTGAGAAGGGTGGAATAGAAATGCTGTAAATAAATAAATAAATAAATAAACTCTATGATGGTTTGGCCAACAGAGTCTATTTCCCCCAGGCTCACCAAGAAGAAGACTGTGTTCAAACACAAGTGTGTGTTTTGTGCATGTGCAAATGGCATGCATGCAAATGTTAGTCTCAGCTGGAGTAGATTCATTGAATCAATGGCATTTAAATACTGCATCTCATTGCATAATAGTCACACTCCCCCTTCCTATGGGGGATGGGTGCAACTATTATGCAATGGCAAATATTACATGGTGAAAGGTCCCTGTGTGAGGGGCTTCTTTCACCACATAAGTCAGATAAGGTGCCGCCAAATAGGTGGGTGATGGTTCACTCACCCACATGACTGCTCCCCCAAAGTAAGCACCTGTGCAAGTGAACTAAGGGTGTAACTTTTATGCAGGGATTGGCAAAACATATTTTCTTCCCCAAAATAGGGGTATGAATTTTATGTGATGGCGACTATTATGCGATGATATACAGTAAATGCTGATTTAGGAAGTTTATAAACTTGTTCAGGCAGGTCTACTTTAATTCAGACTTTGAGAAGGCACTTGGTCCTTTTAAGCAAAAGTTCTGTCATACCCAGTGTGTTCATCTTAGAATGAAGCAAAACTGAAAGATAACATGGGGTGATGAGAAAAGGTGCAAACAAATTGAGTAGCTGGTATTCACTGGCTACATAAAATGCATAAACACATCAAGAATGGGATGGCTCAGAGCTCAGATCGTAAAAAAGAAAAACACACACTTGACTCAGCTCATGTTAAAAATAATTTCATTTCTCCCCTTTGGCTGAGAAGTCATGCTCATATGGACAAAAGGTGTGCTTTTATGTCTGGCAATATAGAAATGTATTGCTGAAGAATGAATCCATTATACAAGCTTCCAGGTAACCTTTTTTTGTTTTTACTAGCCCAGTTGTTCAACATTACATATTGGCAATCTATGTCAAAGCAACAGTCTGAAAGCAAAGGGGTATAGGCTGAATTCTGATCAAATGAGTAACTCAAAACAAGTACAGTGATAACTTGAGTTTAGAGTTTAATTTGTTCCATGACCAAGCTCTTAACTCACATCGCTCTTACCTCAAAACAAATTTACAGTTGAAATTCATTGAAATCCTATTAATCTGTACCCCCCCCGCCCCAAAACCACACCATTTTTTGTTACATGTTTTTAAATGAGAAAATGTACTTTATAAATAACAATAATATATTTTTAAAAACCCTACACATTCACATTAAACAATAAAAAAGAAAGATCAACTTTGAAATGGCAGAAACACAAAGTTGTGGCAAGGAAACACATTTGAGGCAACAAAATGTGTGTTGGGCAGTGTGAGAGCAAGGCAAAACCATTCACATGGAACAATAAAAAAGTAAAATCAGCTTTGAAATGGTAGAAGCACAAAGATGTGGCAAGGAAGCACAAAGTGAAGAGTCAGAAACATCATTTTCTTCATACTTTACTCATTCCAGCCTCCCCTCTTTCTTGCTCTCTCCCCCTCCCTCTCTCTTCAAGAAGCCAAACATTCCAAGAATAAACACCACACAAAATCAACTAACCTTCTCAAAGCAGACAGGAGCAAACAGCAATCTCCCAAAGCAGATAAGAGCACAAGGCACAGAGGTTGCTCCCTTAGCTCTGTACTCTCGTGCTAGCCCTCTCTCTGGCACTAGCTCATAACTCAAAATGCTGCTCATATGTCAAAGCGAAACAAAGGGTGCACGATGGCTTGTAACTCAAAATGTGCATAAGTTGGGATGCTCATAAGTAGAGGTTCCACTGTAGTTCATTACCTTTTCTTTTGGTAACAAGTGACAATGTTCTAAAAAGTAAATGTATCTGTGCTACTGTTTCAATATAGCAAAGTAATAATTCTTCACTACTGTATTTGTAAAACATTACTGTTGAGGGATTGTTGCGAAAAACGTGGCCACATTGGTATTTGAATGCTGTTGAAAAACACAGTTTTAAAGCAACAAACTACTAGTGCACTAACTAACAATGAGGAATAAAACAACGGTATGCAGTGAGTAGCAGAGTCAGCATGGAATATGAGCATTTCAGGATGCATTTATTATAGGACTGTCACTTGGGTCAGCAAGGGTATACTAGACTGGATATGGATTTAATCCAGCACCCCATACAATTGCTTATTTCTAATTACTAGGTTCATTTTCCCAACAGGAAGGCAAGTGTAAACCTCCTGTGGATAAAACTCTCTGATAAGATCACTATAAATCAGAGTTGACTTAAAGGCACAAACACCATGAAAAATAGCAAGTGAGTAGCAAGAATAAATTACCTTTAAACATCAGTGTTTCAGGGTCTGGATAAAATAGAAATGGTGAGGGTTCACTATTATTTAAATGAAGAAAACAGATTCTGTGTTGGAGAATGGACTACTGAGAGCTTTTTCTACCATTGGCCTTCCTTTAGTTTGTGGAAAAGAGTTTTTTTTTAAAGACAACTTTTATCAATCATGTTCTTATCAGTAACAAAGATTATATGAGCATAAGAGCAATTTTATGTCTCACTGCTGCAACAAAAACAGCAATGATTTTGTGTCACAGGAAAACTAGTGCTACAGCAGTAAGACTTTATTTGAGACAATGCTTTCTGGATTGTAGTCCACTGCATGTGGTGAAGTGTGCTTCTACTATATCTATGAAAACATAAACCACCTTTGTAGTGTTTAAGGTGCTGCAAAACTCTTTTTTAAAAGAAAAAAGAGATTGCTATCCACTCAATCAGACCTGGTTTTTGGATTAAAATTCCCAGCATGGTGTAACATTAGAAAATGTTGACAATTTCTGCTACCTTGGCAGCCACCTCTTCACAAAAAGCAACATTGACACTGAAAAACACCACCATCTGAGCTCTGCGAGTACAGCATTTTTCTGAATGAAGCAGAGAGTGTTTGAGGATTGGGACATTCATAGGGAGACCAAGATGCTTTTTAATAAAACTATTGTCCTCCCAACCTTGTTATATGCCTGCGAAATGTGGACTGTCTACAGATGTCATACTAAACTCCTGGAACAAATCCATCAGCGTTGCCTCTGAAAAATCCTGCAAATCTCTTGGGAAGACAGGTGGACAAACGTCAGCTTGTTGGAAGAAGCAAAGACCACCAGCATTGAAGTGATGATCCTCTGCCATAAACTCTGCTGGACTGGCCACTTCGTCCAGATGCCTGATCATCGTCTCCCAAAACAGTTACTCTACTCCCAAATGAAGAATGGAAAACAGAAGGTTTGTGGACAGGTAAAGAGATTTAAAGATGGGCTTAAAGCCAATCTTAAAAACTGTGGCACAGACAGCAAGAACTGGGAAGCCCTGGCTCTTGGCGCTCTAATTGGAGGTCAACTGTTACCAACAGTGCTGTGATATTTGAATAGGCACAAATGGAGGGTGAAAGGGAGAAACTCATCAAGAGGAAGGTGTGCCAAGCCTGTTAATGTGGATTTACAATTACTCTGACAAAGCCAACCCTGACCGGGACCGCCTTCCACCTGGAAATTGATAGCCTCACTGTGGAAGAACATGTGGGTCAAGAAGAGGTCTTCACAGTTGCCTACGGACCCACCACCAAAACCCTATGCTTGGAAGGCCATCCTACTTGGACACAAGTGATTGCCGATGATGAGTTGTAGTTAAAAAATAACCTAAATAACATATTTAGAAGCTTCTGCAAATCTCCTAGAGTAGTGGTCTCAAATATTGTGTTGGCACAGTGATTTCAAGTCGATTGATTTATATCCTCTAATGGAAGAATTCCATTTCCAGAAACAAATAGCACAATGTAGGTAAGTGGTGGCAACACATATGAACATTGGGTTGTTGTATGTCTTTCGGACTGTGTGGCCATGTTCCAGAAGTATTCTCTCCTGACTTTTCGCCCATATGAACATTAGTCAGGCAAAAGCCTTACAGTTATTTTCAGGGGAAAATAAAATATCATAATTCCATAGAGTTAGAAGACACCTCACGGGCCATGGTCTCAAGAATAGAATGGTTTTGTTATAGAAAGTGATCTTGTTGGAATTCTTGATTGAATTAGTTGTGAAAAGAACTGGTGGAAATCCACAACAACCATAATTTGAATAAGCAGAAAAAAATAAAGAAGACTCTTTATAGCCCCCCAGTGGACAAGGAAAGTCATTAAGATTTTTTCCCCTCTAAAACTACTACAAGCAATTTTGACCAACAGTAACTTTCTCCATATCTACAGATTCTGCACCCATGGATTCAGCTATACACAGCTTGAAAATATCCTTTCCCGATCCAATAAATAAATTTGGATTTTGTCATTTTTTTTACAATGCTGTATATGATATGGAACTTGGGCATCCGTGGATTTTGGTTTCTCAGTGGACACCAAAGACTCATTGTACATATTCTGGAGAACCAGAGGCAGGGACATTTAGCCCATACAAACAAACTATTTAAATGTAGAACACCACTACGTTATAAATTTAAAACAGAAATCTGAAAAAATACACAACAAAAACGAATAGATTTTTAATGAATACAATAGCCAAAAAATGTCAAATATTAATACATAGCATTTGAAGAATTTAGAGGACACTGAACCTTAGGACTGTATGAGATTATATGGAAACAATACAAGCATGTGCGTGAAACTAACCATGCATCACCAACATAGCAAAGAAGAGATTATTAATGTGGGCTGTATTTATTTATTTACGATATCTACCCCACCCTTCTCCCTGAGGGGACTCAGGGCGGCTCAGGGCTGTATCCCTATAGCCACCCCCCCCCCTCCTGGATCGGCCCCTCTTTTCAGCTTGAAGCTCTGGAAATGCAAGAGCTTCCTGAAAAATTAGAAATCCAAGAGATGCAAATAAATGATACAGTGACTGAGGCCTTTTCTACACCATCTCCTTAATCTGAGGACTCTGGAACACTATCTGGATCAACCATGATGGTGGTAACATGGACTGGGCAGACACCTCTGCAGTATTGTCTCTAGAAGATCCAGTTAGATCAAGGCTAGATTGGCCCTACTGGACTTTCCACTTGTCTTCCTTGTTGCTGCCATCGCTCCTTGTTGGCCACAGAGCTCTCTGAGAGCACCTGGCTGTTGCATTTGTTGAGGTCATAATAGGTCATTTGCATGACCAACAATGAGGTAATAGAGCAATCCCCTCCTCTTTGCTGATCATGCAGGCACCCAATGACATCAGAAGATGCAACCATAATGGCATTTACAGGGAGCTCTCAATGAATCCTCCTAGATGGATCCCCATCTTGTCATGGTGAGGGGGCTTGTGTGTTCCAGTGAACCTGTGGGTGAAGCCGTTGGAGTCATGTGCTCCCAGGAGATCTCCCAGGGTGGCAAAGTCACAGGGGAGGAACCAGGTCAAGCACAATCTGAAGTCCTCAGTGGCAGAGTAGGCGGACGATAGCATGTTAAAATGGCCATGAAGGTGGAAGAAGGCAGCAACAGATGAGAGGCCACCGACCATTGTGTTAAACATGCCATTGGATATGAACCTCTTTCTATGAAGACTGTATGTTTATCAGGTGTGCACTGATCTCCACACATAAATTCACACATAGGTGTCTTTTAAGAAAAAGAAAAGAAAACCAACAAAAGTCCCATGTCGATCAGTGAGTGGCGACGGAGGCAGAACTATGAAACCTGGAAGCCTCTAGCCACAGACTGGCACATGGGTGATGGATATGGATTCAGTCATCCTACCTCAAGGTATGACAGTTGGTCCGCTTTTTGGTCTCTATAGTCACTTATGGACCCACCACCAAGACTTTACACTTGGAAGGCAACCATATCCCCGGTCATGCGTGATAGCCTATGATGATGATGGAGTTCTGTGGCTGGCAAAGAACAGCAGCCATTGTAACACACAGATAACCCATCACCAATAAAATATTTTTCCCAAAAGTGCTTGTGGATCTCCCTCAGTCCCCTTAAGTCCCCCAGTTCAATTCTATGGCTGAAGTAAGGTTAAAATATAGGGTTCACAATTATCCATGGTTTTCAGGCATCCACAAAGGGTCTTAGAACATATTCTCCCTGTGTTTTTTTTTGGTTCACTGGATAGGTTTTTTAAAATCTTAACTTACACATTTAAATATTTCTGGGAGAATGGCAGACTCATACGGGAGAATACAGTTCTTTGGATTTCCTGGACCCAAGCCATACAGACATTTACACATCATAGTGAGCACTTTGAATATGGAGGTCATACTATACTAAATACTTCCACTTCCCCAACATCACATCTATTTTGGCCCTCAGTATAATAAAAGATGCTAACGAAATTACATTCAAGCCCCAACTGAAAGAGGTGCTGTAGGTGTAAATTATATGAATAATACTCATATGTGGTGGTTGGAAAATTTAAAGAGCTCTATAGTCTTCCATAACAGTTAAATATTATGCATTAACCAATTGATGTTTAGAAAGGCGGGGAAGAGTTATAAACCCTAATGATGGCAATTGCTAAGTCAATAAATTCTGCACTAAAAGCCTAATTGATCAACTTAGTTATTTAGTATCTCATCTAAAAGGATGACAGTTTGTATTATTTGGTCATAGACAAGTTACCGAGACACCTAACCTCTTGACTGTTAAGAATACATTCCTAGTGCAAGGCAGCAGAGAAGTGCTAGGAAAGGTTTTGTGCCATTTGCTCCTGCAATTAATCCCGTATCTTGGTAAACTCCTAATTAACTCTCATGCTTTTAGTTAAATGAAACAACACAGCAAATCTGCCACCAGTGAACAATGAGATAAAGCTGATGTCACCAGCTAATGTTTCAAGCTGTAATGTCATACTTAGGGTGCCCATTGTTGCTCCACGCAATGAATTTGTTCCTGGAACAGTAAATGACAATGTCACCCAAGAATTCCAGTAGTACAAAGGAAAAAATGAAATAAGTCTTCAATTGCAGCCTGATTCTCAGAAAGTGACTCATAGATTTTTATAAACCAGAAAAATTGCAAGTATCATAAAAGCAATATCATATACAGTACAGTTCTTCAGCAAACAGCTTTAGTGTAGAGCAGCACTGGGCAAAATGTAGCACATGACCAAATGTGCCCCCTTCCAGGTTCAAAACTTTTTTTCCCAAAACAACAAGTACTTTTGTTCCAGGACGTAACCTGAATTACAGAGAGTGTGGGGAGCATTTCAGTCATGTTTGAAGTCTCCTTGAGCACAGGAGGTTTAAAAACAATTCAACAATTCTTGCAACCCCCCCCCCCCAAAGTTGCAAGGCAAGGGGCACATTTACACCACAAAATTTACTACTATTCATGATTTCAGGTATCTACAAGGGGTCTTGGTTCCATGGATATGGGGAACCATACTGTATGGTTTACAGGATTCATGGTTTCTTAAAATTCCCATAAGAATGAACAGGCTCATATGGGAGAACATAGTCCTTTAGATATTCTGCCTCCAAGCCGTACAGACAATGTATATATCAAAACCAACAATTTTAATTATTCCTAGAATTTGTGGTGCAATGAGATACATGTACATATGGAAGTGGTTGTAATTTGAGTTAATGTTCACATTTATTGTGAAGAAAAGTACTGCCAATGCTAGGAATTAGCAGAAATGTTTTTTCCCCCTTTAAATGGATGCATCTGTCATGTGAACTGAATATAAAAAGGTGGAATCAGCCATATGCAATCACAACACAATTTCCATACCTTACCCCTTCATGATGAGAGCCAATGTGGTGTAATGGTCGGAGACTTGTTTAAGGACAAAAGGGTTCAAATTCCCAGTTAGCTATGGAAATCCACTGGATATGCTTGGGCAAGTCATACTCTCAGCCTTGGTAGAAGGCAGTGGCAAAACTTTACTGAATAAATTTTGCCAAGAAAACCCTGTGATAGGTTAAACTTGGGGTTGCCATAAGTCGTAAGTTATTCGAATGCAACAATAAACTCTTTCATGATAATATGGAATTATCTTAGTGGCTCATTCATTTCTCTTCATTAGTCATTCCTTGTAGGACCTAAAAGGTAGGTGGTAAATCTTTGGGGCCATAGACTATATTGAGAGGACTTTGCCTCCACCTGATTCCATTTGCTGTACTGTAATTGGTAGATTCAAACATTGGTTTGAATGAATCTAAAATCTTTGACTTTTTAAAACATATAATGCTTTGGAATTGCCAGCAACACCAATTTCATTCTATCCAGTTCAATGTGAGCGGCTGCTGACATTCCCTTTGAAACTGATTCAACATAGCCTAGAGATACTCTTCAGAGGAGATGGAAGAGGATTTTTGAAGTGATTTTCCCCCCAATTGTGAGCCCGATTAGAAATTCAAAGCAATCTCATCACATCCACTGTAAACACAGTCATTGGCAGCATATCTGCTAAGAATCCCAAGGCTTTTGTTCAGACCATTCCTTAGTTGTGACAGTTGTTGGTATAAATCTATTTTTCCTTAACATCTGTAACAGTCTTAAAGCTTTGAGAATATTTTGAGTAAGGAAAAGTGCATTTTTTTTATCTTGCTTTTAGAAAAATCGTGATAATTCTGACGGTGGTGGTGGTGGTAGTAATGAAAATTATGGATTTTTTTGTTTGTTCATGTAACCTTTTTGGTTAAAAATGCAGATGATACTGTAAAGACGGAATAACATGCAAACAAGAGCCTACTCAGAAACTATTAAAAAAACAATGACAATCAATAATAACTAATCAATGCAATCAGAAAAAAATGGAAAAAGGAAATAAAATAACAGACAAAACAAAAAGTACAGCAATGCAGTCAATGAAAGAGATTTATTTTAATTGTAGCCATATATAGAAATGATTATAGTCTGCCCTCTGCATCCATGAATTGTATATCCATGGATTTAACCTTACGTGTTTTGAAAATATTTCAAAAATCCAAAAGCAAACCTTGATTTTGCCATTTTATATAAGGGGGAATCCTTTTAATACATCATTGTATATAATGGAATGAGTATCCACAAGGTATACTGGAACTAAACATCTGTGGATACTAAAGGCCCAATCTCTTTAACAGAATAATTATCTTAAAGAGGCCTCCTTTCATTTCACCAACAGCTGTGGAAGAATCATAGTGTGGTTGATGTGTTCACACACATTTCCCACTAATTCTACCAGTAGGAATGTTAAACCAATTTGCCTATAGTTTCTAGGATCCCTCCAAGATGCCCTCCATTTGTGGAAAGAAGATAACATCACCAACTCTCTAGTGGGAATAGAGGCATAGAGTTGGAAAGGGGCTCATGGGCCATAGAGTCCAACCCCCTGCTCAGTGAAGGGTCTCCAGCGAAAGTATCCCCAGCAGGTAGCTAATCAGCCTGTTTTGAAGTTGTCCGGAGGAGAAGACTCTACCACCTTTTTAGGCAATCTGTTCTGTTTCTTAAGTTCAAGAACTTCCTTCTAATGTTCAATCAAAATGTACTCTCCTGAAATGTGCCCAATGATTATTGACACGAAGTCAGTACACATAGCTCAGTTAACCACACCTCTGATAAAGAAGCTCCTTTTCACAAAGTCTTTTTATGCCTGCCCAATTCCCAGTTTTCTGCACCTTCTGTCTAGTTGGGAATGTATATAGTAACACTGGCACTGTAAGCATGGTAAAGGAGGGCATCAAACACAGACTACACATTTTAGAGAGATCAGCAGTTTTACATGTGAGTGCTTTAAGTAGTCTACATGGACCACATAATATAGACTCACCTTTCAGCTGCTACAGGGAATCCACACAATGGATTTGCAGCAGAAGTGCTGCATCTGGACATTAATCTGACTCAAGGAGAAATTTACTCCGGAGCAGTCTATGTGTACAACACACCAAACATTGCATATTTGCGCACAAACAACTCCTTAATAGATGCTGGCAATGTCACTTCTGATGACTATGGTGGCCAGTCACATTGCCAGGAAAAGGGATGTTACCTGTAAGCCTCAGCCAGGGAACTAACTGTAGCTGAAAACATGATGGCAGTGGCACCTGACTACCTATCTGGACACCAAAAGGGCTCTGGGGATGTTTCTGGGCTGCATTGGAACAGTGCCAAAGCAGTTTAACCTGGATTAATTGGGTAAGTGTAGACATATATAATTTGAACTTAGTGATGTGCTTATTTATTTATTTCGTGTCAAAAGCACTGCATAATAAATAAGTTTAAAAGCAATAAAATAAAGGAATCACAAACAGCTAAATAGTTTTAGACCAAAAGTGGGCAACAGCAATCGCATTATCTGTAGCTTTAAACAACTTCTCCTCCATGCATGAGGCAGGGCATTGTGGGCAAGCATACATATGAGGAGTTGTTTGTTCTGCTCTACAGTCACACAAGGGGGAGGATTCCTCCAGGTAGTGCCATCTTGCCAGGTTGTCTTTTGATCTGCCCACTCCGCTTCTCAGTCTATTTAGGGACTTCCAAGTTACCTCTGGAGGCAGACTCTCGTGGGGGGCCATCCAGTTGGAATTGCCTGGTTTAGCTGCCCAGAGGGACACCCTTGCTGTTGCTGGGGGAACATCAAGAGGAGTGGTGGTTCTCATGAAGCTCCTCCTTGACCTAAGTCTACTGGGAGGAGGCTGATAGTCATGCAGTGGGTGGCCTTCACAATGTTCGACCTTATTTCTCTCACCGTTGGCAGCAACTTCCTGTCACACATCAGGGGAGGCAATGCCAGCTAGCTTTTAGAGTTTATCAAAAGGTGTAGGTTTAAGGCATCCTGTGATTATTCTACATGTTTCGTTCAGTACTATGTCCACCTGCTTCGCATGGGCAGACTTGTGACAGACAGGACAGGCGTACTCAGCAGTTGAGAAAGACAAGGCCAGGGCTGATGTTCTTATTACTTGTGGGTCTGCACTCCATGCACTGCCAGTAAGTTTCCGCAGGATGTTATTGCGTGCAGCTACTTTGTGCTTGGTGTTCATGCAGTGTTTCCTATATGTTAGTGTTCGATCTAAGGTGATGCCAAGATATTTAGGATGGAAACAATGTTCGAGCTTTTGGCCTTCCCAAGTAACTTTCAGTTTCCTGTTGGCTTCACAGTTGCGTAGGTGGGCAGTGAGAGGGCGAGGGAGCCACAGCTGCTTCTGTTGTGGGTGCTCCTTCACTCTCATCCTTCCTGGCTTTGGAGGGGCAACGGGAGGGCGAGGAAGCCCGGCAGAGAGAGAAGTGGAGGCAAGCAGGAAGGGCAGGAGTTTGGGTGGCCATGCCACCTGTGCAGATGCCAGTTTATCACCGGTGGGTGTACAATTACCTCACACAAAAGGTGGGGTTTGGTCCCCCAGCATGGCCTCCAAATCAAACACTAATTTAATGTGAATTTGGGCAAGTGTAGAAGGGTCCTAAGGTGCTTGCATTTGGGCAAAAGATTCAGCACCTTGAACAGCTCCTTTAAAATTCAAACTTAAGCATTCCATTCTGTCACCTGAAACATTGCACTGCCTAGCTGCCATTATTTTTCTCTTCTGGAAACATCACTTTAAGCACACGGCTCTACCTTTTATATGAAATGGTGATGGCAGATTAAAATAATTATTTAACCTCTCTGGCATTTCCAGAGTCTATTTCTTCCTCTTTTAATCCCCTTGTCACCCAATAGTCTAACTGTCTCCGGTCCTAACAGATTTCCTGCTCCTGATGAATTAAAGAAATGTGTTAGCTCATCTTGATGCTTTTGAGTACAGGACACAGCACTACAACAGATGTCTTAAACTAACATATATTTATTAAAATATCCTATAACACAAGCCAACATCTGGCTTTTAAAAAAACCTAACAGCTTAAGAAGTGTCCCTTTTCCCCCGGCATGACTAATAGAGCCATATGGTCCCAGGATTGTTGTGGCTTCAGATAAGATGATAAAGACTTCAACTGTTCCTTTCTGCCCAAAACATGTGAGCACGCTCTTCAAAATAGAAAGACAGCCTGAGTCCTCATACTGAGTCTTTCTGGGCTTGCTTCTTAAAGAGAGGGTCAAAACAAATTGGCAACATGCTCCTCAAAGACCCTCTATTTTTCCATTTACTTTTCTTTCTGTTTCTGAAGGAAGCTTTCATAGTTTGCTTTAAAGTGCTTCATAGTCATGCCAGTGGCTTCTTGAACTCTTTAGACTTTTCGTGTGTGGTTTAAATTGTAACTGGGCTATTCTTGTGGTTTTGGATAGCACCCAAATGTTTTGGAGTGTTTTTAAAATATAGATTTATACAATTCATCAAAGTTAAGAACAACAATGCTGTCGGATTAAATGGGAAAAGAATATAAATAAAAAGACTAAAATGGAATAGTTTGTAATATCCAATATATACTGTTAGGACCTCTTCACACACCGTTCCCTTTTGCCAGCAGTTGGCTCCACATGGTGCCCCATGTGCCCTCCCCTCCCTCCTTCCCCATCATATGGTGGGGATGGGACAAGGTGCCCTGTCCTTATCAGATGGGTGAAAGGGTGGCATCATATGGGGAAAAGGAGAGGAAAATGTGGAGCTACCCAAAAAACATTTTCCTCTCCTTCATGAGAAAGGAACGACTTGCAATGGTTCCACTTCAGAAGGGATGTGGATGGACCCAAGCCAGCTTTGTTTGATGACACTCAGCAGGCCCCATCCAAAAGAAGAAAAAGGGGTCAAAAACCCCTGTATGTAGAGGCCCTTAGTAGAAAATGGGAAGCCCCTCTACAAATCCATAACAAAATGTGTGCTCAGTTTGTTTGATAAATCTCAATCTCCAGGTTCATTCCTTTTTTTAGTGTATCATTCTGAAGAGAATTTGATCATTTTGATTTCCCCTTTCTTCCCAGTTTAGAGGTGTTTTTCTTTTTGGAGTTAAATATGACAGCAATGGAATTCCCTGTCACTTTTCCTTCTTGCATATAATAAATTAAGACTGACACCACTGAAGTCACAATTTCCTTCAAACCATGGCTTTTCAGTCAGGTTTCTGTCAGAGCCCTTAACCATAAGCCCTTGGATAAAACTTTAAAAAGTTAGCAGGCGGAACTAACAAGCATGGCTCATACTTCTTTACCTAACTGTAAGAAGGGACGACTGAAAGAGTGATGTGGACTCTCTTTGGTTTATTAACAAGGCCAGCTCATAGAAAAAGCACGAGGAGTTACCTTCTTCAACATTTTTGCATGGGCCACTCCTCTTTTCGATTCTTAAGCTGTTCCTGCTTAGTTTAATAATGTATGATTAACTATATGTATCCTAATGTACAGCCACAAACTTTCATGTTTCTATTTTGGCATGGGAAAATGTAAGTTACCTTTCTAGTTGCACTTTCTGTGGCTCTAGTTGGCCATCCCTTACATGGAAGTATTGTTTGGTTAGTATTATTTAAAACACAAAATAAAACACTCAAAAAGACACTTTAGATACATAAAACTACTAAGATTACGTTGCCACATATTATACATTACAATTAAACAACTAAAATTTACAGATTTCTTACTATCTGTCTGATGGCTGTGACTTCTTAATAGTCTACTCCCTTTAAACAATAATGTAATCACACTTCTACTTAAACTACATCCTACTAATTTATGAATCCCAAAGCTGATCAATGCCCTCATTGTTGTGAAAATGCAATGGATGTGTCCCAATCGTTCATAAGGTTAACTAGAGATAAATGTATCCTTGATCAGTTTAAACCATTTTATAGAATTTCATCAGCCATTTTTCTTGTGTTGGGTAGGAGTGTGCAATTCTGTGCCATTTTTGGTGGTTTTCAGTTGTCTCCATTCAATTTTTTTCAATAACTGCCCGAATTTGGGAGGGGAAAAATACCATTATATCCATCATCTGGAAGTTTCATTTTTGCTCTGGGAAGATCTGGCCCATTGGCGACAATGGGGGAACTTCTGAGGCTCCCCTGTCCACCATTTGTATGGCTATCACAATAAAAATGTCCACAACTGGAGAACACATTTATCACTGCAAGCTCCGCAAGATTCAGAACATTTGGATCATCCACTGATTTTTAGGAAATTCGTAAAGTTTTTTTGGGGGAAGAAAGTACAAGACAAAGTACAGAAGCAAGAAGATAGATAGGGCTGGGGAGGGATTGAATTCTCCCTGTAGGGACTCAAGGGAGTCTGGCTATCCCCTCCCCTCTCTTCACTAAACTGCCCTCCCAGAAAGTTATTTTTTTTTTTAAGAAACACCTCTCAAAAATGTCCTTTCACAGCCCGCCAAAACACATACATACTTCCGCTTCCCTAGCAAAATAATAAAAAGGAGGATTGAAAGATATTAAACTAAGAAAAAGTAATAAAATTGCCAAAGGAAAAGATTTGAATTGAATCCAAAAATGATCCTAAGCAGCGATGGCACTGAAATAAAACACAGAGCTAGCTAGCACATGATCTCTCTGTCTCAGAAGCCAGGACACCACAGGAAAATGAAGGAGCTTGCCCTGGTATACATAGACCAGCTTAAGACACATGATTCACTTTCTTGGTCTGATTGGCTCAGACAAGACTAAGGGGGACTTCTTCCCCCCGTGTGCATGGCTGTTGTGACGACACTCCCAAAAGCAACCAAAAGCAGCTGATATTGGCAGCCACATTGTTTGTTTCGGCTGAGTCAATCCAGGTCTGGACCCCCTTTTTCGTTTCTGGGGATTTGGTTTTCAAAACTGCTGGATTTCCTGGATGCCGTTTTGAAAAATGGGACCATGCACACCCTTAGTGTTGATTGTTTTCATCATGTGCCTTCAAGACGTTTTCAACGTATGGCACTCCTTGTTCAGAGGGGGTTTGCCTTTGACTTAGAGCCTGAGTGAGCGTGACTTGCCCAAGGTCACAATTAGGTTTCCACGGCTGGGTGAAGATTCGAATCCTGGTCCCCAGAGACATAATCCAGTGCTCAAACTACTACACCATGCAGGCTGTCTGTGTAGGTATATAGAATATGTTTGGAATTGTTTACACAAACAGGTGTGTGTAGACAGACACAGTGTTGATATATTGCAAAAGTGGTGTCAAGGTTCTAAAAATGACAAATATCCTCTACCAATAAAACTGTTTATGAGCCTCAGGCTATTTTCAGATGGGGGAATCTTCATGCTAGCAATTAGAAAGCTCTGTGCAGCTATTCGATCTTTTCCCCTTTAACAATTTTATATTGTTGAAAAACATAGATGAGAGAAGCGATAAAAAGACAAGGGTTGGCAACACATGCTGAACGTTATCATCTAAAACCCTGATAAATTCTTGTTAATGAGGCAGGATGATGGTGTGATAAAAGCTTCATAGGGAAACACCCTCAATCTCACATTTCCTGGGAGTATTCTGCCATGTTGTTAAAATGTTGTTGATTAACAACAGCATGCTCATTCTTGAAGCTTGGCTAAACTTAAGAGCAAACTGATTTTTTTGGATCAAGCAGCATAAAATATATGAATATAAACAAAAATTCTTCAGCACTAGAATTATCTGTTCAACCTTGATAAAGTCATATTTATGGCAAAGGGAGGAACAGAAATATATACGAGCCTCTCTTTATACTTATTGTGCAGCTATATATGAGCAAGCACAAGTCAAAGCATGTACAATTTTAGCATATACATAGTTAAACCTCCCTTTGACATCACGTATAGCAGCCATATAATCACTAGTTTATTGGGTCTGAGAATACATTTCATCACTCAAGGGCAGTGGAAACCTATTACTGAATGTCATGTCAAGCAGGTGGGATGAACAGAACAACTGTGGATAAAACAGTACTCCACCACCTCCTAGGATGCTGAGAATATGCTTTCACTCTTCACCTAATAAAGATGTGTTGCTATCATAGTCTAAACTATCATACTGAGTGATTTCAGAGTTACCTGATGAATTAAAATGTGGCAAATCAGACTTGCATCTAGATGGTTTCAATGACCAATAGAAAGGGGATCACATTAAAACCAGTAGCAGGACTGATAAATGTTTTTATCCATGTATCTGTTTCAAGAGTTGCTTGAAACAAGACCAGTCTGACTATACAAGCCTTTGGTTGTTTGGGATGATAATATGGTTGGGGATGCCAATGGAGCACTTCATTAGGACCATGATCACATATGAAATTTTCACAAATGAATATTAGAATGCTTGTGGCCAAGGATATTAAAGTGTGGTCAAAATGACTCACAAGTAAGGGCAAGTTTCAGCAATTTGCACTGGCCCGAGCTTACTAGGAAGGACAAGATTGTGCCTTCTTCTATTTGCTCCTCTTGAGATAGCTGAATACAAACTCCATTTGAACTTTGAACTCTGCTTGTAACAATTGCAGTTAGCTATGGACAAAGAGGAAAAGTAGGAGAAATTTTGAAAGCAGCTGAAAAAGTGTGGAAACTAAATTACTCAAGCTTGTTTTTCTCAAATTGAGACAATTATATAGTACGTAGTGGTAAGTTTTAGGGGTGTGCATAATTTTGTTTTAAATTTGTATCTTGGATCAAATTAGTTAAATTTGCGCTAAAAATCAATATTAGAAACATGCAGGAAAGGTATGTGTGTGTGTGTGTGTGTGTGTGGGGGGGGGGGGGGAATTTAAGAATAAAAAAACTCCTAATAACCATTCAACAACTTCGGTAAAGCCAAGAGGACATAAAGTGTTTTAAAAACCAATCCTTTTTCTTTGGCCATAAACAAAGGCACTGGGGGTAGGACTAGCAAAGTTAATGGGCAGAAGACTGAGAACACTGCCATCTTAAATGTAGTTTGGGAAGGCGAGGCCCCCTGTGGCAGGGAATGCAAAAGACCCTATAATGCAATGCTCAGCACCTGAAGGCCCCAATCAGGGCTGCCACACCAGCTGTTTAGAGTCAGAATAATAATAATAATAATAATAATAATAATAATAATAATAATAATAATAATTTATTGAATCCTCAAAGAGGACTAATGTAAGTAAGTAATAGTATACATCTGTGATAAGTTGACATTATGTGGTTGTGTGTCATAAAAACAGACAGACATTCAAGGGGATTACTGTTGTTGCTTCTTTGGGGGACAAATTGTTTTTGTCTAAACTTTTTAAAATCCCATAAATCAGTACATGTATGAATCTTTCTGAAACTTTTGGGGATTGATGCCCTAGTTATCTTGTGCATGGAATATAAAATTCAAGTAAATAGCTCTTGTAATCTTTTTTAAATATTGTTTTAAAAAACTTTGAAAATTTCCTGAAAATCTGTGGATAAGTGAAACCTTCTGAAATTTGGTGGGCTAACAGCGGTAAATATGTTCTACTGTCAGGACCCAGGCTGCAGAGCACCAATAACCATGCGCAGAGACCAGAATCCAACTAATATCTTTATTAAGGAAATAAATAAAGTCAATAAAAACAAGTGTAGAAAATAGTTCAGAAGTAGACCTTTCAGGAAAGGTCAAATATAGTCCAGAGAAGTAATGTCCAATATGTGGTATTAGAGTCCAAAGTTATAATCCAATAACCGAAACACACACTTGCCAAGCAAAGTGTGGGGAAATGACAAGGTCCTTAGGTCCATGGAAACTTGATAATCAGACTGGAAAGCAAACTTGATACTTGGCTAGAACAAGACTTGAAACAAGGCAACAAGAGTAACAAGATCCGTGGCAAACGTGGGACAAGGCAAGGCTGGAAACTTGATCCGTGGGCAAACGCGGGACAAGGCAAGGCTGGAAACTTGGTCTGGGGAACAGGAAACTGGAGTACGAAGTCTACACACGATCTCACTCCTCCAGCTGACGAATTGACTCCGCAAGGATTTCTTTGCGGGCAAACACCTATATAGGATCTTGTTTTCCCGCTAAGGAACACTTTCCCTGGGGAACAAGAAACGAAACCCATACTGTGTCCAGATGCATGACTCCTTAAAGTTTCCCAAGGGAAACAGACTTAATCAGCTAATTGTCTGGCAGCTATCCTGGCGCTCCTGCGAGTTGCCTCCCGAGCGCTTCTATCTTGATTATAATAATCCCGGCGAGAAAATGGGGGAGATTTCTGCTCAAGGCTTGTTTGGCTGACTTCTTGTGGCCAAACATCTTGCAGGTGCAAGGGCTCCAATTCTGGCTGAAACGGTGGGAAACCCAAGTTTTCCTCTTCATCTGCCACAATAGTACTAGGAACGGGACTACATGGCCCATGAGTCATCACATCTACCATTGTAGCAAGTTTCACCCAATAGCTTTAAAAATGAGGGAGATAGCAGCCTCAGAAGTTTCCCCAATTATAGCAATTTAATAATGCACATGTACAATTACTGTAACGA
The DNA here is from genome assembly GCF_035594765.1 of Anolis carolinensis. NCBI lineage: Eukaryota > Metazoa > Chordata > Lepidosauria > Squamata > Anolidae > Anolis > Anolis carolinensis. Next base: position 241,870,828 of record NC_085843.1, on the reverse strand, counting down.
AATAGAGGATAAAATAAACTCACATAATAAAATATTTTGAAAAACATACAGTTTCAAAATCCAACCTGATTGTTAAAAATTACATGTAAACTATTGGGGATCTGTTCCAGTTTCTCAGCTAAAGAACAGAAAATTAAAAGACAATTTAAAACAAAAGTTGAGATTTTGAATGATCAATAGGGGAACACTTTACATAATCAGTACAAAACAAAAATATGATAATAGAAACATATGCAATATATTAAAGAAATAAACAAAAGTGAAGGGAAATGACAGATGATTTCAAAACTCAATATTTTGATGAAGAATCTATAATTTTAAAAACTGAAATGGAAGAGGCTGTCAAAGCACATCAAAGAAATAAGCCATAAGGAATAAATGGAATAGCAACAAAGATTCTTTGAGCCACAGAGAGAAAATCCATCCAAATGTAAACAGAAATCTGTTAGGAAATATGAAAAACAAAACAATGGCTCTCACACAAGTAATATTAAATATGCAATCCAGCCTCTATGAAAAAAACCAATAAGGATTGCAGCACTAGTCAGACTATTGTATTAATAACCAAATCAAGAAAAGTTATGCCTGAGATTATTCAACAAAAAACATTTTCTGTATAAGTGAAGTCCAAAATCTCGTGGTTCGTTCAGTGTGCCAACTCCAACCCAGTCTCAATGAAGATAGGCAGAGTGGAGGGCAGAGTCAGAGATCACTTTATGTTTCTAGTTGGCCAAGGAAGGATGCCAGGGGAATTCTCCCAGACCTGACATGTTCTTGGGTTACAGACATTTGAAAATAATGGACACTGCTCTGATTGGCACAAATTACAATCCATGGTCTTATCGGTTTATAGTACATTCATTGTTGCCATGTTTTACAGTTTATGGTAGGTGTAAAATGTAGTACTAAAATTAAAAGTCTTTTATTGGAGGAATCTTGAGGGTTCTTTCCTTGATGACACAATAGATAGCAGCCCAAGGATGATGGGCTTGCGATTCCTTTAGGGAGAATTCATTGTTTTTCCAAGGGATCAGCATAGTTAATGAGTGAACCTGCATTCCATTCTCCATTCTGAGTCAAGGGACCAGAATAGAGAGGAAATTATGGTATTTTGAACCCATTATGTGGTGGCGGGAAAAAGAGAAGTTGCCAGTGCTGCTTGGCAGAAGGCATTTCCTTTACCCAGAGATAAGGGGAGTAATTAGAGGCCATTTAATTGGGGTCCAAGTTCCGGATAACTGATTTCCAGGTTGTATTCATAAAAGAAGGGGCAGTCAAGTTCATATTGCAAACATAGTCAATGGAGCATACCATATAAGAAAATTAGTATGTGCTTCTGTCTTTTAGATTCGGAAGCAACAACAGACACCAATTGTGGATGAAAACGTTTCTTAAATTTATTATATAGCAAGAAAATTACATACCAAGCAAGACACCCCCAATAATGCTGCTGGAAGCCCTAGAGAGCAGCAGGATGGACCCCTTCTTTGTAGCTACTGGATACATGACACCTCAGCGGCAGGTTTGTGATGTAGCTCCAACTTGTGTTTTGGCTCAAAGCATTTTTATAGGGCTATTACTGTAATTAATATTTTGTGATATGCTGGACATCATACCACCCTGGACTATCTCAGAGATGCTTATCTTGAACTTGGCATGTTTAAGTATGACCTTACACTTCAAGGTTATTAGTTACACCATTATAAGTGTCCTCCCATCAATGTTCAAGGTGCATTATCTTAAACACTTGGCAAATATGGAGGAATCTTAGAGAGGCATCAACAGCATCGAGGAACAACTAGCACCAGGCCACTATCTCCTTGAAATTACAAAAGTCTTCCAGTATTTGCCTATATATTCCACCTATTGGCCTGTTGCCAGTTTTCCATCCATGCCTAATTTTCTTTCTCTTACACTCTCTGAACTATGTTAGATACCTTCATGCTGGGTTGTTTTAACTTGACATACAAAATACACACTAATATCAACAAGCATATAACAGTAAATACAAATATAATCACAGGATGCCAAACCATTGAGATATAACTTGTTACTCGCACAGAGACAGGGTTGTCAGATTGCTCCCATGAAGGACTCATTGGCAGAACAGTCAGAAGATCAATTGTAGCAGCATCCATCACCATGTCAGCCTCTCTTGTTCTCAGGATTGAATAGGAAAGGAAACTAATCACAAAATTATATCATGCACCAGTAAGCTTAATCCCCCCCCCCACACAAATACATTGATTGCGCTATATGATAACCTACTATGAGATCAACATCTGTACTAGAATTGTGCAGCAGAATCTTATTTCTGAAATTCAGCATCAACCACCCATCCTAATATCTGAATGCTCTGCAGGCCAGACTGCATCTGGTTGCAAGTGCCATTCGGCACAGTGATCCCAACACCTAGAAGAGTAGTTACCTGCTCTCTGGCTACTATCACTACCTCACCTGGTGCTATTAGATCTGCCCCTGCACTTTCTGGCATAACTCAAAGGGGTAGTCTAACATAAGGGTGAGTCTTCCACACCTTCAAATGTTTTACTGATGTAGGTGCTGCCAAATCCTATTGTGTTGCAAAGGTGTTTACCCTGCACCAAAGGGGCAATTGTTCAGCTTGAATTCAGACTGCTCTGAATCTGTCCACACCCTTCCAAAGTGTGTGTTGAAATTGTTTGGTTTCAACTGCATGTGTGGCCACTGGTCTCCATAGAGATACCTGTCTTTATTACTCTCACCTCTGGAGCCTTGTCACGTCCTAATCTCTAGGTTTGGGTATTTACCAGCCACCTACCCATCCTTTGTACTAGAATTTGGCAGGACACCTTCATTGACTACAAAAATGCCTTGAGTATGTAGGTCATGAAAAACTATGGATAGTTCTAAGAGAAATTGATTGGCCATGAACTTTGATTATTCTAATGCCCAACTTAAGTTCTGGAAAAAGAGGCCACTGTCAAGGCAACAGCATCAGATAATGTTGCTTTTTATCATACTATCTGTTTAGTTTCTATATAGCATACACCACTTGGAGGAAGGAGGTGTGAAATAAAAGGAATAAATGTTAACAAGATATGCAGTTAGGGGAATAAAAGGTTAAGGAAGACATTGTAAAAGAAGTATTGCAGCTAAATATTAAGAAAACAAAAATAAGGACCATAGAAGATTTACATCACTTTAAAGTGGGTGATGAATTTTCAAGAGCAGAGTATGGCATTTGATGGCTACATCTTTTGGAGATCCCTTACTTACCTCCTGACTTTGGAAGGGAATGGCGCCCCTGGTGGCGCAGCGGATTAAACCGAAACTTGCTGACTGAAAGGTCCGTGGTTTGAATCCGGGGAGCAGGGTGAGCTCCTGCTGTTAGCCCCAGCTTTTGCCAACCTAGCAGTTTGAAAACATGCAAATGTGAGTAGATCAATTGGTACCGCTTTGGTGGGAAGATAACTGAAGTCATGTCGGTCACATGACCTTGGAGATTTCTATGGACAAAGCCGTCTCTTCAGCTTAGAAATAGAGATGAGCACCAACCCCCAGAGTTGGACACAACTAGACTTAATGTCAGAGGAAAACCTTTACTTTTACCTTAGAAGGCAATAGCATTTCAAACCTGTAAACAGTTGAAACAGCAAGTGTGAAACCTGTGAAAATGGAGGGCCGACTGTATAATCAAATAATATAATTACCCAACCTATCAAACATATAACAATTTATAATGTTTGCACATGTAATGATTTAATGTAAAGACACCTTGTTTAACAGCCATTATTTATTAGTGAAGAAGTATTTCAGATATATGCAAATAGTTTCACAGCATATTTCTTTTTTTTTTTAAGGCTAAGTTCCTTTAACATGCTATATCAGGAATTAAAAAAGAAGACAAACAAATCTCATTGAACTACCTAATAAGAAAGAAAGGAAAGAAGTTCATCTGGATTTGAAAAAAAATATTTATGTCTAGCTACAGCATTTTTGAAATCTTGATTACAGGTGATAACATGATAGGAGAGAGGATACGGCTGTGCAGCTTGAAAATATTTGTTCAAACATCCTAGGGCTGTATGTAGGTAAGGTAAAGGTTTTCCCCTGACATTAAGTCCAGTCGTGACCGACTCTGGGGGTTGGTGCTCATCTCCATTTCTAAGCCGAAGAGCCGGCGTTGTCCGTAGACACTTCCAAGGTCATGTGGCCGGCATGACTGCATGGAGCATTGCTACCTTCCCGCCGGAGCGGTACCTATTGATCTACTCACATTTGCATGTTTTCGAACTGCTAGGTTGGCAGGAGCTGGGGCTAACAGCGGGCGCTCATTCCGCTCCTGGGATTTGAACCTGGGACCTTTTGGTCTGCAAGTTCAGCAGCTCAGCGCTTTAACACACTGCGCCACCACCAGGGTTGTATGTAGCTTCAGTATTTTTAAAAAAATGTTTCTTGTGAAATTTACTTTCATTGAAAATATGTGTGGACAAAGGTTTCCTGCATTCGGCAATACCGATGCTAACTTTCATAATTTTTACCCATAGGTGTATTTCAAGGTAGTAGAGGAAATGTTAAGACCTCTTCACACGGGGCATATTTGCTCAATTTTGCCACTTTTATGTGCGGCAAAGACAGGGCCTGCTGTGTGCCATCACACAATGCATGGCAGGCCCAGCTCAAATTCCTCCCAAAGTGGAGGAGAAATACCAAGAGGCACTTTCTCCTCCACAATGGAGAGGAAAATGTAGTTTGGGTAGCTCTAGTGCAGCTTCCTGCACTTTCCCTCCAATTTCCCCATGTGATGGCCCTTTCTGCCATTTGATGGGGAGATCCAAAGAACCTCTCCTGTCCCCTCCATGTGATGAGGGGAGGAGGGAGGATGTGTGGGGCGCCACGAGCTGCCCCATGTGCCTTCCCTTTCGCCAGTGAGCTTTACAGTAATGTCAATCTAAATCTGAGGTTAATAATAACTTTATAATAACTTTGTTTTTATACCCTGCCGTCATCTGCCCAAAGGGTATCGGGGCGGCTTACCCAAGCATGGACCAAACCCAAGCATACAAGCTAAAACACAGTTAAAACACAATAAAATAATATAACATATAACAGTCTAATCAAAACAATTAAAACAGCAGGGCATAAAACATCGAAAAAATGTATCAAACCAACAACCAGTAACCAGGAATATTGTGGGCATGGTTAGATTAGGCTGGGCATGGACTTGTGCTAAAAGCAAACTATAGGGCCAAGGCTGCGGGTAAAGTGCTGAGTACAACTTTATCAGAAAAGTAGGGCTGGGCATTAATAAATGGGGACTAACCAGGTTAGGTTATAGCTTTCCTTTAGTTGTTGTGGATTTAGAGATAACAAACAGGAGACTGCTTGGTATCAATGTTTTTAAGATATTTTTAAAGATGTTTTAAAGATGTTTTAAGATGTTTTTAAATTGTTGATTTTAGCCGGTTCTTGTAAGCCGCCTCGAGCCCTAGGGGAGTGGCGGCATATAAGTTTGAAAAATAAATAAATAAATTCTTTTCATCATGTATACCAAGAGCTGCACTCTATAAGAGGTCCAAAGACAAGGCTTACATTTCATTAGGGATGGTGAGTATTAGTTATTCAATATCTTGAATTAGAATTGCCCAGGATGATGAATGGTGCACTCCTGAACCAAAATAACTTTCCAGGCTTTGTGTACAATGAGCTAAGGTTTATACAAATGGGGATGCCATTTGCTGTTCTGCCCCAGCCACAAACATCTTGGGACAGTCTCTCCTGGAGATTGCTGTTTGGACAAAGTAACAGCAGATGTTTTTCTATACCACATCAATTAACAACTATTGAAAACAGAGACTTGGGGCAAGTCTAAATGGGCAAGAAAACCTGGACTCACCCTGAATTGACTTCTGGCTGTCCCCATGATGTTTGACTTTTTCCAGTATCCCATGTTTACCAGGGTTTTGGAAATTCTGGAGTATCTTGTGACTTCAAGGTAGTGTGGACAGCTGGGTTGGGTCTGATTTGGGCCAGTCCACTGTTGAAATAGTATCTTCATCTTTAGCCATGTTGCCTGGCACCATCATCTTTGCACATGTTGCGGCTCTCAAGTCGCCACAGTGTCCATTTAAGTGCATGGCCATTGTGGGTACCCAGAGGTGCCTGCATGACCAGGAAGAAGGAGGGGGCACCACATGTGACAACCTCTGGGGCCATCCAGATGATTTACAGATTTAGTAGTCAGTGCAGACTTGCTCTGGGAATGGTTCTCTAGGATCTCAGTGAGAGTTCTCTCACATCACCTGCTAGCTATCCTTTTAATTCATGGTACATTTCAACCAGACAGTTATAGCATCTTCATATCACTTTAATTGCCATGGTTCCACCAGAGCAGAGAGGAAGAAATTTTCTGTCAGACAGCTCTAAAACTGTAGTTCAAGGAGACATACATTATAATTCTATCACCAAACTACAAATACCAAGATGTCAATGACAACATCTGAAACCTTCGAGATGTAGCTATGTGCTCTACTGTAATATAAAAGATGGGGAGAAACAACACCAATATAAACTGAAGCATGCAGATAATGAGAGATCACAAACACAAAAGGTACAGAGGATTTAGTTTTTAAAGAGGAAAAAACACTGTAACTTTATTTGCAGTGCAATTATCTTCTCCCAATTATTCCCTTAAGGTAGTTTCATGGGATATTTAATGTCTAGCTTTCCAATTATCAGAGCCATACTAATGCTGCATACACTGTATTTTAAACCGAGGTAGGCTGGAGAAATAACATTTTAAAGGGCAGCACTAAAAAAAGAGTACATTACATCAGTGCAGGGGCAATATTTTACCATTTATCTGCAATGGTATGGCCAGTGCTATTTATGCATTTATTCCTGAAGTAACTAGAGACAGGAAGAGCAGCACATGACACCTAGCAAAACCTTGAATGTGTGCAGATGGCACGTCCTGCTGCTTCAGAAATCACACTCACTTCACACTCACTGTCACTGGTATGTTGATGGAAGGGCTGAATGTGAGCTCCAGAACTGTCAGTCACGCTCCCCAGCAGCTTGCCAGGCCTATACTTTGGTTGTGCAAAATTAATGTCTTCACTCACCATTTTTCAAATAAATATTCACATTATTTTCAATGAGCTTCACAAAGAATACAAACATACCCTCCAACATTTCACAAAAGAAAACTGTGAAACATGTGGCAAAGCAATATGATAGGATGGTCAAGATATCATAAGTTATAAATGAGGAAAAATGCACACAAGCTAGGATAGGCTGCAGTAGTTTGCTTTTGCCTGAACTTACTGGGAAAGGCAAGTTTCTACTTCCTCTCTGCTCTGCTGAGAACAAATACATTTTTCACTTTGAACTCAGTTTGCAGCAACTGAAGTAAGCCACAAGCAAAGGGGGAAAGCGAGGGGAGGAAAACGGAATAGCCATTTTTAAAAAGCAGCTGAAAAAATGGGATGATTAGAATTATTCCTATCAAATTGGAATAGTTGAAGGGTATGTATAAATGGTTAAAAATTTAAGCCCATGAAGCTATAGCTGCCTCACATACTGTGGAATGTTTTTAAAATGTGCATTATTTGGAAGGTTATACAAGAGATATATTATCATAGAACTGGAGGGTGAGAGTTAGGGAAATGGACCAGAATTACTGTCTTCTCAGAAGTCATGCAGACAGCACTATGGTGCCATGGTAAAGCACACACTTTGTTTGTACAAGATTACAAGTTCAATCCCTTCCATTTCCAGTTAAATATGAGGGTCGGGAAAACAAGACCATAGAGAGTACATGGAACAACTGAGTTGATGTGATAGATTTATTAAAACCTGCCCAATACCTTGAAACTTGAAGGTGAAACTCATAACACTAGACAAGAAAATAACCTTCTTTATATGTGTGCATAATACATATTTCTTTGTTTTGGAGTCTTTTAAAGAAAGTATACTATTTATTCTGATGGAAGGATAATTTCTCTCTTTTCATTTTTGGTGGACATATCAAGGGAAGGAGTCTGCCATGTCTATTTTTGTATTAGAAAACAGCAAAGTGCAGGGATTCATTTGGACAGGCAGGGTGTTTTGAAAGGTCCTTAGTCTCTTGGTTAACGTCTAAAATTCCACCTGCAGTGCTTCATGTTTGTTTCTTGGTGTAAGGCACAGCCCTCACGTAACGGTCTGCAATGAATATTCATAGCAAGTCATCTGCATACACTGTTCTTGCAGCCTTATTTAAGCTGCTTCATGCTTCTTAAAGGAACTGGAGCAAAACAGCCTCTGGCAGGCTTTGCCCTCATGGCACACATTATTAAATTCTGAGTGAAAGTTGACAGCCCTCAGCATAATTTAGCAGTGGTAAATAAAAGGCCAAAAAGTGAAGGAAAGCTTTGCTGGACTTTTCACAAGAAGGGACTGATGTTTACTTTCAAAATATTCAAGTTAATCAATTACCTCTGTGCATAAATTCATTTCTGACTGTTTTAACAATATTTGTTAAATGTATTTAATTAAGAAATAAAAATGAAATATTTGAGGTAAGCATATTTTTAATGCAATGGGCTCATTTCAGCACCACTTGAAACCATAGTTTAGTATCAGGAGAATAAGCCAAGTTTTCCTCCCCAGGAGCTGTTGTCAATCTTCTGATGGTGAGGCTGGAACCAATTCGAACACTTCAGCTTAACATTTGATTGAAACTTGCTAGACCTATCCAGATTCAAGCAAATTGGTTATAAACGGTTTGGATGCTGCCTGTCTTGGTGATCGCATCTCCCCTTATGAACCGGGGCGGGCTCGAAGATCTGCTGGGGAGGTCCTCCTCTTGCTTCCACCATCGTCACAAGCACGGTTGATGGGACGAGAGAGAGGGCCTTCTCGGTGGTGGTCCCCTGACTCTGGAACACCCTCCCCAGAGAGATCAGGCAAGCCCCTACATTGTCCTTCTTTTGCAGGGACATGAAAACCTGGTGGTTCCTGAAGGTTTTTGAGCAGAATTAGTCCCTAGGCCTCTCTGATTGTCAACTAAGAACCTGCTCTGTACTTTAACCATTTCTTGACTTAGAATATTCTGTCACACTACTTGAGACCACATGTTTTTATGAACTGGCATGGGCATTGAGGTCTTCTGGGGAGGCCCTTCTTTCAGTCCCACCACTGTCTCAAATACAGTTGGTGGGAATGAGAGAGAAGGCCTTCTCGGTGGTGGTGCCCCAGGTCTGGAATGCCCTCCCTAGAGAGATCAGGCCAGCCCCTTCACTTCAAGCCTTTTGTTCCAGCTTAAAAACATGGCTCTTTATGTAAGACTTTGATCTTACATAGGTTTTTAAGGATTAGTCCGAGGTTTTACTGTGGGCATCACGTCGGCACTGGACTATGTCAATTGAATCAACTTGTTCTTATCTGCAGCTATGACTGCATTTTATGAATTTTAATTATTTACATTGTATTATGTATGTGTGTGGTTGTGATTCTGTGGTTTTTATCATTTCAGATCTATGTATTATCTATATGCGGCACTTCGCTGTATTTTGTTGGCCACCCTGAGTCCCTTCTGGGAGATGGTGGTGGGGTAGAAATAAAATTATTATTATTATTATTATTATTATTATTATTATTATTATTATTATTTGTCTAGCCCTTCATAGTTGGCCATATCCATTCTGAAGCTCTGGTCATTGATGTTGTGTACCTGTTGATGGAGCATATTGAAACTGGATTTTAATTTTTGTGGTTGTTTTAGTAGAATTGTATATTGTTTTATTATGTTTAACTTTGTTGTTTAGTTTCCTTTTGGCAATTTAATGTTTTGCCTTATGTTGGAAACCACTCTTAGTCCTTCTGAGGAGATAGTGTGGTATATAAATAAAGTTTTATTTATATTTATTTATATTAACTGCAGTTGGTGGAAGCATATCTGCCTTATTTCCATTAATCATAGTTAAAATCAACCAAAGATCAGGATTCAGATTACATGCTGAATTGCAGTTAATTTAAGTCAGAAGCAGAAGGTTCCTATCACCTCATGGTTGTGCCAGAGGAATAGGTGAAACACATATCAGTGGTTCCCAACCTTTGATCCTCCAGGTGTTTTGGACTTCAGCTCCCACTATTCCTAACAAATAGCAAATTGGCTGGGATTTCTGGGAGCCAAAGTCCAAAACAACCAGAGGTTCGAAGGTTGGGAACCACTACATTAGATCATAATTTAATGTTGAGGTTACTAAACATATATTGGCTCTTCCGGTGTGCTTTCGGATAGTAAATGTTCTTTGCTACTCCCCCCAATATTTATCCTCTAGACTGGTTCATTATATGATGTCCCTGTCCCTCGAGGTTTTTTATTCTGATCCCTTTCTCACCCAGAGTTTTTAATTTTTAATCTAGTTTTTAAATGTAGTGTTCATGCGACCCGCCCTTGTTATATTGCTGTTTTGATCTTATGTTGTACTGTTTATTTTATGTATTGTATTATTTAATTGCATTATGATATGGTTATATTGTATTGTCCTGGGCATGGCCCCATGTAAGCCGCCCCGAGTCCCCATTGGGGAGATGGTGGCGGGGTATAAACAGGGCCGGCCGGAGATATTTTTTGATGTTAAGCGGGGGTGCTGAAAAGCGCCCCCGCCACCGGCCCCGCCCAGCGTGCCCTGGCCCCGCCTCCCACGCTGCGTGGGAGGCGGGGCCAGGGCGAATAGTGAGGGGGGCGGGGCCAGAGTTGGCCCCGCCCCCCGCCCAGCGTGCCCTGGCCCCGCCTCCCACGCTACTCCCGCTCGCCCGTCTGGCCTTTTCTAGCAGGCCAGACTTCAGCGGAGGTCCCTCCAGGCCGCAATCGCTGCGTGGGAGGCAGGGCCAAGGCACGCTGGGCGGGGGGGGGGGGGGGGCGGCGTCAGAGCTGGCTCCGCCTCCCACTCTACTCCCGCTCGCCCGTCTGGCCTTTTCTAGCAGGCCAGACTGCAGCGGAGGTCCCTGCAGGCCGCGATTGCGGCCTGCAGGGACCTCCGCTGAAGTCTGGCCTGCTAGAAAAGACCAGACGGGCCAGGGCGCACTGGGCGGGAGGCGGGGCACCGTCAGGGCGGTGCCCCGCCTCCCGCCCAGCCTGACGGCGCCCCCCCGGGCCTGCGCCCGAGGCGGCAGCGTCAGGTGCCTCAATAGTGGGGCCGGCCCTGGGTATAAATAAAGTTTTATTATTTTATTATTATTATTATTATATTTCCCCATGTCATTGAACTGCACCTTCCAGAATCCCAGGCCATTAAATATGCTGGTTGGGACTTCTGGGCACTGAATATCTGGGGACTGCATTCTGAAACTGCTTGCTTAGTGTTGTAACAAAATGCAGCTAATATCACATGGAGGATTGCTACATAAAAGTCTTGTTTATGAATTGATTCATTTAGTAAGTGTATACTCTGTGCTCTAGTGTTGCCATTATCAGGAGTACCTTGTGAAAATAATCATCATAAAATAATAAAACTGGGCACTCAAGCAGCAGTTAAACAGAGCTGAACAATAAAACACAGCAGAAAACAATTTAGGGAGTGTTGACTAAAAGGAGTTTTTCTCAAACCAAGCTATGGCCCTTCCAGACAGGCCCTATATCCCAGGATCTGATCCCAAGTTTTCTGTTTATCCCAGATTACCTGGCATATAATCCAGTTTAAAGCAGAAAACCTGGGATCAGATCTTGGGATATAGGACCTGTCTAGAAGGACCCCTAGTCACACAAGTTATTTCAATGGAATATAAGTTGGATCAAGTCACAACTACTATAAGTCCCGTTAACTTCAGCAGGATTGAAATCTGACTGATGAGTTTGGGACACAAGTGAGAAGTCTGTGTGTCAAGAGAGTCACTTGGGGAAGAGTGTTCCACAGAGAGACACCACCATTTAAAAGCCCTCTTTCTTGGGTTTTTCCCTGAACAGTATTTAATTTTCTCAAAAATCTACATTCTGGCTTCTGGTTTCAATTATATTTCATTGAAAATGCTAGCAAAAGCTTGAAATATATTTGAGGGTGAGGTGAGAGGTATATCCATAAGCCCAAGACATATGCATACAATGCTAGACATAGCTTAGGGCAGGCATAGGCAAACCTTTTTGCCATGGGACCGCATTGTGGGCTTGACCGAGAGGGCTGGACCAGGAGGAAGGGTATCCGAGCACACGCTGGGTGGGATGGGCCTTGGCGGGAGAGGGCCAGTGAGGGGGGTGGGAGTGGGCAAGGCAGGGCAGGGCCTTGGTCATGCTCATGTTGTCCTCCTGACGTAAGGATGGGGCTGCTTGCCTCATCCTTTTGCCAGGAGGAAAACGAGAAATGTGGAGACTGTCCCGATCCTTCTCCCTGATCCTCCTCTCCAGATCCTGTCCTCTTGGCATTATGCTGGGAGGAGGGTGAGATAGGGGATGGCTGAGAGCGCTCTGGGAGGCTCTCAGATGCTGTGTGCCTTCCTCGGGTTGTCCTCTTGGCATAAGGACTGTTCAAGTCATGTGGTGGCTAAGAACACTCCAGAGAGCTCTCAGACGCTGCATGCCATCCTCCCCTGTACATTCTGCATAAAGATGTGGCGGGCCTTATGCTGAGAAGACAAGAAAAATGAGGACCCGAGGTAAGTACCCAGGGGGCCGCATGTGGCCCCCAGGCCTTAGTTTGCCCATGCCTGGCTTAGGGTGTATCTCCACTGTAAAATAATGCAATTTGAGATCATTTTAACTGCCATGGCCCAATGCTATGGAGAAATGAGAGTTGCAGTTTGGTGAGGAACAAGCAATCTGGCACAGAAAGCTGAAGATCTTGTAAAGTTTCAACTCGGATGATTCTATAGTATTGAGTCATAGCAGTTAAAGTGTTGTAAAACTGCATTATGTTACATGGAGATACAGTAGATCGGTGTGTCAATAGTGATAATAATGCTTGTAAAGTTACGATTTATTGCTCCCTGTTTTAGATATTCACAGAAGGCCTGTCCAAGTTGGCAAGATGTGAATACAACCTGATTCTGGTGACATGCCAAATCCCTTTAATTTGCTTTTTCTCTTTTAGAATGAATGATTTAAAATTAGACAACAGTCTACCAGAAACCATAGCTGAGAGTTGTTCACACATTGATATGATTGTTGCCCATGAATAAAGACAGTCAGGCAGAGATGTTTACCTGCAACTATATTTGCTTTGAAGCAAAGGCCACTTTCCCTCTTTATGTTCTGTATTTTGCATACTTGCCAAAATTAGGGTTGCCACCTGGCTGGTGTTTTTAACAAATTGCCCACCTGGGGTTTCTCAGGCCTGATCAGCTGTTATGTTTTGCTTTTATTTCATCCTTCACAATAATAACATGGCCCATTTATATATTCATACCTTCATTTAGATGCATCAACATACAGGGGGGGGGGGGGGGAAGCATTTTCTTACCTCTGGGAGAGCAGCACTGAGACTGCTTTGTAAAAACATGAATATTATGATTGAAAATATGTTTTTTATTAAAAATATATAATAAAAATAAATCCTGAAGTTCTTTATTACCTCTGCCAATGCTGTCTGGAGAAATTCTGGCGTATGAAGTATATTTGAAATACAGTTTGTTTGTTTTTTTGCTTTTTGCAAATGACCACTGGGTTTAAAATCCCAACTCCACAAGACACATTCTCAGCCCTGTGATACAACTTTTAAAAAATCAAATAAAAAACGTGTTCAAATATAACTGCACTCTCTCAGATAAACCAGAAATACTCTTCAAAGGTTTCTTTAGTCCAACAAAACTGTGAACATAGTTAAATATCAATCCAACCTCTTTCCCTTTATTTATATCCCACCTTTTCTCAAAAATAGTGCTCAGGGCAACTTACAAAATAAGCAGAAATATAGTTTTAAAAAGCTGAATGGTCCAAAAATAAAAAAAATGAAATTAACTCAGTATTAAAACTATTTAAACATTACATTATTACATTACATTAAAACAAATAATTAAACCAGTAAGTATGCATCAATTATTATGTGCATTTCAGGTCAACTCCAATTTGTGGCAATGGTTTTCTTGGCAAGAGTTCTTCAGAAGAGATTTGCCTGGATTTCCTGTTAGGACTCAGACAAAACACAATATACATCAGTATTCACATGTTCCCCTCTTTGGAGAAGTGCCAATGGTGCCATGGTCCTTGGCATGGCTAATATACATGGCATCATCTAGGGCAGGAGTTCTCAACCTGTGGGTCCCCAGATGTTTTGGCCTTCAACTCCCAGAAACACTAACAGCTGGAACACTGGCTGGGATTTCTGGGTGTTGTAGGCCAAAACACCTGGGGACCCACAGGTTGAGAACTACCGGTCTGCGGGGTGGGCTAATCACTGCAACATTCTGGATATTGAGCTTGCTAGGCGGACCCATGAAAGTGTTCAAAGAACCCTTTATGTGCTCTTCATGGCTGAAAGAAACTTCAAATACCTTAATGCTAGAAATATGGCTACCACTCATTTAGCTGTTATGTATAATTTATCTACATGTTTTGATCAGATGAGACATTTTCAGTCTGTTTGGGGTTGACAGAAAGGTCTAGGAAGTTTATTCTTTGTGGGGTACATGAGTGAGATAGCTTGAGCATCCTTTCAATAAGAATTTATTGTCTTTGGCGCCTTCCACACAGCTGAATAAAATCCCACATTTTCTGCTCTGAACTGGAATATATGGCAGTATGGACTCAGATAACCCAGTTCAAAGCAGATATTAAGGGATTTTCTGCCTTGATATTCTGCGCTATATTGCCCTCAGTTTCAGATCAGTGTTTAACAAGGGCAGAACAAAATGGATATTGGGATAGATTCAGATGCTGTAATGCTGTACTTAGACCAGAGCCATTGATCTCAGGAGTCTGCTTTAATCTAGACCCAGTTCCCTAGAACCTATTTTGGTAACAATGGTCTTAATTTGCCAGGGGGCTCAGTACAGTTTAAATGCCACACCAGCTTTATGCTTGGGTATATTTCCTGTGAAATACATGTAGGTTTTGCAGTTTCATGTTACATCACTCTAGGGTATATCCTCCCGCAGAGGAAAAGAAACACCCCACTGCAGATTTAGTTCCTAAAAGCACTGACCAGAGAAGGCACAGATTGAGCAAACATGTTTTTAATGAAAACCCTCATGGCTCCCTGGTGTGTTATCACTGAAAATGCCAATCATACTTAATTGTCTCCAACTATGCTGTGGTTTTGTGTTAGAGAGAAATATCCATTGGGGATAGACTGTGACCACTCCATTAATTTCACTTGTTTCTGAAGCAACATTGAACATGGGTCTCTAAGACCCAAAGGCTAATGCATTGGCTTGCTATGCCACTATTCGTTGCCTTGCTCCCAAGATAGACATTTATGTTTTATTTATAAAATGGTGTTAGCTGACTTGATTTATGAAGGCAAATTTACCAATACCGTATCTGAAAATGGAACAATACAAGACTGAAAATCCAATAGCAAATACTCAGGGCCCGTTCTGACATACCTTCTAATTGGCACCACACTATTGATTTCTAAAGAGCAAAGCCAAGTTGTATTAGACCTAGGCCCAAATAATTTGTTATGATCAATCTAAAATTCTGGAAAGTCTCCAGAAAGCTTTATCCATCTCAATATCCATTCTATTTATATTGTCAAATTGATTGGCCTTCAAATGCCAGTGTATTTATAGGAAAGTACACAGTATTAATTCTGACTACAAAACTAATCTGGCTTTTATACAGCATAAAATGTGTATTGCTGTAGAACTGCTTTGCTTAGCAGTTTTTCAACAAGAAGAGAAGCAACTTCTCATTATAATAATTTGGGCTATTGTCAAATGGTATATTGTTCTCATGGGATATACAGGGTTGATATATGAACGACACTCACTTGGCATTCTTCCTCTGTCACAATGTTGTAGCCATTTGAGGCATTGGGTAAGATCCGTTTTAGGGAGGAAAGGAGACTGTGTACCCATTTATCCAAATACTGGGGATCATCTCAATGCAGTGGTTTAACCTTTGGTCCTCCAGGTGTTTTGGACTTCAGCTTCCACAATTCCTAACAGCTGGTAAAATGGCTGGGATTTCTGGGAGTTGTAGGCCAAAATACCTGAGGACCCACAGGATGAGAACCACTGACCTAGAGAACCCTCTGGGACAACTCTCTAGTAACTTTCTGCAGAAGTATATATTTACCCAGAGGAACTAAACATTTCTAGAGATGACTGTGTAACTGTGATTACTGTTCCCATGGGTATGAAGACAGATATATTTCATACCTAGCAATGTTTCACAGTTAGAAAATAACTTTGATATTTAATATAAATGAAGCAATACAGAATAGAATGGTGTGGGTGAAGGGCAGAATACAGTGTCAGAATATAGATATGAGACATGTCTATCTGTCTTGCGAAGCATAGCCAAATTCATATAAGCAAATAATATGAAAAGAACGTCTTGCAGTCAAACACTAATAAAGAAAAATTCGAGATAAAACTACGTATAAATGACATGCCATTTATTTTTTTCTCTGACTGAACACCTAGCTATCCAATTTCTGTTTCAGCCAAATATATCTTTATCAAACGCTAACATGATTATGTCACAGCGTGTGGACTTGCTATAATATCACATTAATCAAAGAAATAATTCAAATCAATTCAATATAAAAAGGTTCCCTTACAAGAATGTAAAAATGAGATTTAAAGTTGTGTGTGAGGCTGGGGGGAGAAATTGGAGTTTTGCTTGTAGGAGTTTCTGCCATTATGCCAAAATAGTTCTCAAACTTTGGGCACTTTTACTTAAGTGATGTGGGATGCCACTTGCTGCTCTCTCCCCGAAATACCTTGGTCTCCACTTCCCTTGTTCATGGAAACCAACTCAAGGAGGAAAAGGCCTGCATCCCTGGAATCCTCATTGTGCAAAAATTGGGGTTCAAAGGTGCAACATGGTTTTTTAAGGATACCATATAATTTCCATAATGCATTTGTCCAAGGTACGGCAAAATGTCTCCAATATATACTGTATTAAAAACACACCATATAATGGATACTCCCACAAGAGCACTTTTCATAGTACACAAAAAGTTTACTTAATTATACTATGCAAATAGAGAAAATGCCTAGCACACCAACTTCAGAAAAATCTATAGGAGAAAAAGCAAAGCATACCTGTCCAACTGCTAGAGGTCACGCATCAAATTTTAAATCCATGTAAACAAGCCATTTATTTGTCTTTCCACCTCCAAATTGACACAGACAGTCCTCAAATCCTCTCTTTCATTGATGGTTTTCAGATAACGGCAGAATGTAATTCATTTGGCCTAGCCTTTAACATAGGGGGGTTAGTTTGTGGCCATAATAATGCTGTTGCATGCTTTCAAGTTGTTTCCAACGTATGGCTCCCCTGTACGGATCACCTGTATAGATCTGTATGGATCCTACCATACAGATTTCTTGGCAAGTAGGCTTGCTCAAATAATTCGTTTTCCCCGTTAACCGTTATTAATTCGTTATTTTCGTTTGTTTTGAAGCAATATACGGCATTGGTTGTCCACACGTCTGGATATCGCGGTTTCAAATCGCGAGAGGCCGTTTTTCGTTATGTCGTCGTTTTTTTCGTTAGGAAAAAAAAGCTTTTGCAAATCACCCAAACTCCCACCATTCAGGCCCTTTCCTTTTGCCCCTCAGCAAAAGGGGCGTCACGGGCTCAGCCAATGGGAGGGGGCGAGGGGGAAGGAGGCCGAGGAGGAGGAGGAAGACGGAGGGGGGAAATGGCCGCCGCCGCCTCGCCTCAGCTCAGGCCTGATACTCAGAGGTTTTGACGTCTGTGCGAAGCTAGGCAAGTGGGGTTTATATATCTGTGGAAGGTCCAGGGTGGGAGAAAGAACTCTTGTCTGTGGGAGGCAAGTGTGAATGTTGCAATTGGTCACCTTGATTAGCATTGAATAGCCTTGCAGCTTCAAAGCCTGGCTGCTTCCTACCTGGGGGAATCCTTTGTTGGGAGGTATTAGCTGGCCCTGATTGTTTCCTGTCTGGAATTCCCATTTTCTGGGTGTTGTTCTTTTACTGTCCTGATTTTAGCTTTTCTGTAGCTAAAAATGCATATAAAATTGATTCTATAGGGAGGATAAATGATTGGATTTCAACTCCTACAGCTTAGCTTTCTCTGCCAATAATGGTACCATATCAAACTAAACCTCCCAAGATTCTGTAGCAGTGAGCCATCTTGGATATTGTAAGGGATTTATTATTATTATTATTATTATTATTATTATTGACACAACAATGTTGTATGACACAGCAAACAAGATAGACATGCTGGATTTCGTTTCACAAAACCACAAGTCGAACACTTCCCAAGTGTCTAGGACTGTGTGATGTATTTTCGGATGATGCGTGCAGATCCCAGCAGGGTGGCCTTTTGCAGTTGGCAGATCGTAATTTTGTCAATGTCTATTGTTTCCAAATGCCGGCTGAGATCTTTTGGCACGGCACCCAATGTGCCCATCACCACTGGGACCACCTGCACTGGTTTCTGCCAGAGTCTTTGAAGTTCAATCTTGAGGTCCTGATAGCGGCTGAGTTTTTCCTGTTGTTTTTCATCAACGCGACTGTCACCTGGGATGGCGACATCAATTATCCAAACCTTGTTCTTTTCCACAACTGTGATATCTGGTGTGTTGTGTTCCAGAACTTTGTCAGTCTGGATTCGGAAGTCCCACAGTATCTTTGCGTGTTCATTTTCCACAACCTTTGCTGGTTTGTGAATTATTATTATTATTATTATTATTATTATTATTATTATTATTATTATTAGACCTTGCTCCCAGGAAGGTGCCTTCGCTGTGGCTCCCAACTTATCTATCTACCTTTCCACATATTCTCCACATTGTGTGTATGTGTATGTATATTATATATACATGAGCCCCGATGGCGAAGTGTGTTAAAGCACTGAGCTGCTGAACTTGCAGACCGAAAGGTCCCAGGTTCAAATCCCGGGAGCAGAGTGAGTGCCCGCTGTTAGCTCCAGCTTCTGCCAACCTAGCAGCTTGAAAACATGCCAATGTGAGTAGATCAATAGGTACCGCTGTGGCAGGAAGGTAATGGCACTCCATGTAGTCATGCCGGCCACATGACCTTGGAGGTGTCTATGGACAACACTGGCTCTTGGGCTTAGAAATGGAGATGAGCACCAACCCCCAGAGTCAGACATGACTGAACTTAACGTCAAGGGATACCTTTACCTTTACCTATACACACACACACACACACACACACACACACACACACACATTATGCAGGGACTATATATATATACACAGTATATATCACACACACACCAATTTAACAAAGTTTCAGCCACAAAAACAAAGTTTCTGAAGTAGAACAATGACTTTCACAGTAAAGACAACCCAATTTAACAGGAAATAAGACTTTCAAACCAGGAACAGATTTCTGCAATTATTAAAAAATGGTTTATTATAAAAGCTATGAAAATTCGCCAAAAATCAGAGGATAAGGGAAACGTTCCAAATTTTGGTGAGCTATCAGTGTTAAATGTGTTCTACCACTGTACCAAGTTGGAAGAAGATCACTAAAAAAATGAGGGTGGGAGAGTCCTGTAAAGTCCTCTCCCTCTGTGCTGTTTTTGGGAATTGCGCATGCGCGTCCGCCATTAACGAATTAATTTTGAAAATAACGAATTTTTGTTAATTTCGAATTTTTTTGGGGGCCAAATTTGGAAATACCATCAGAAACGAAAAGCTGCCCCCTCTAGTTTTGAAACGAGTTTAGAATCAAATTTTTCGTGGATCGATCAAGCCTATTGGCAAGGTTTGTTCAGAGGTGGTTTGCCTTTGCCTTTTGAGGCTGAGAGTGTGTGACTTGTTCAAGGTCACTGAGTGGATTTCCATGGCTGAACAGGGATCAAATCCAGAGGCACAGTCCAATGCTCAAAACACTAGTTGTTATCATTCTCCATTTCCTTTTTTGTCAATTATGAACCCAATGAATTAATTTACATTATAGCATTCTTTAATATTAGGATACATTAGCTATTTTATTCCTTTTTCTCATTTCTCACGCAGTCTTTGAATATTCCCTAAAATAAACTCAAAATAAAATGCTAATTACCAGCTAGATGTAAGGGGCATGAACAAACCCATGCAATAATGCCAAGCCTGCATAACATATTTGCATTCTATAGCAGTTGTCAAAACACTGCAAAACATATACATTTATAAAACTAAAGATAACTAAACCTTAAAAGCACCCATGTTTTAGTATGCCAATAAATTCAAATACACTGCCTCCTACACATTTCCTTTTATTTCCCTTATTAAAATATTTAAGCCTCTCCCCTCCATTCCGTTTAATCAACAACATGCACATTCAGTTTTGCCTTCAGTAGCTAAAATATCTTAAAACACATTAAATGCATTATTTACTGCCTACAGTTATAATATGGCACACTAAAATTTTCATCAATTATTTCCCAGGCTGGCTCCAGACTTCTAGCATGGCAGAATCTCAGCTCTGTGTTCCTGTACCTCCTATGTTCATGTATAGGGTTGTCCGATCTGGGTAAACCTTGATCCGTTTCGTGTCCCAGTTTTCAGTGGGGGCCCCAATCCATTTTTTTTGGGAGTGTCCCAAAATTGGGAGGGCAGATATCTGTTTTTGCTCTGGGGTGCCAAAATATTTATTTTCTATCAGAATATTGTGGGGGGAGGTCTTCCCAGGATCCCCTTCCCATCATAGGCATTTAAGCTGTTCCTATTCTAGAGGAGAGGCGCTTGGCTGCAGACAGGCGCACATGTGCTTTCTGGGCTGCACGCCACACACGCACTCTCCATGGCAAGAAGGCAACAGGCAAGTTCAGTTTCTTACTCTAGACAAGGCGCTTGACTGCAGGCAGGTGCATTCACTTTCTGGGCCTGCACACCACACACACTCTCTTTCCAAAGTAAGGAGGCTGTTCACGAAAAGCCAGTGAGGAGCCGAGATCAGCTCCCGCTTGCTTTCAGGTTGGGCTAATTTTCGTATCAGGAGGGGGCTTCCCATTATGTGCTCCCAAAGTACTGAAGGAAGTACCGAATTAAATGGAGGAAACGGATTCCATGCACAACCCTATTCATGTACAACGTTTCTTCTAAGGTCTGAGTGTGGACAACCTGTCATATCCAAGTGAGAGAACTCGCTTCATATGCTTAGTAATTTAAAGTGCTACTCTGTACTTTTTCTTCCTGGCCCTGGTCCTGTAGAACTTCTACAGAAGGAAAGTACAAATACAATCCCAGTTACCTGGAACACCTCATGGAGAGCTGGGTCCACTGACATCATTTACCCACTGGCTTAGCTGGCTTTCCCCATATTTAACAGTAAACACTAGTACTGAAAATATACCTCCGATATATGCACTTCTAATCAGTATGCTTTCATCTTCTTCAATCACTCAGTTGTTTCCGACTCTTTGTGATCTCATGGACCAGTCCACACCATAGCTCCCTGTCGGCCGTCACCCCCCCCCCAGCTCCTTCAAGGTCAAGCCAGTCACTACCATCCATCTTTGTGATGACTCATGGGCCTTGTAGTCCTGTTCCTAGTACTATTGTGGCAGATGAAGATGAAAACATGGGGTTTTTGCCGGTTCAACAAGAACTGGAGTCTCTTCACCTGCAGGATGTTGATGTTTGCCCACAAGAATTCAGCCAAACAGGCCTTGGGCAGAACTCCCCTCCGTTTCCCAGGAAGGAAATTTATTCTAGAGAAAGGGGAGTCAGGGAAGCTAATCGGAGAAGTCTAAGAATCACTGCCAAACAAATGGCTGATTAGGTCTGCTTCCCTTGGGAAATTCTAAGGAGTCATGCATCTGGACAGAGTTGGGTTTCGCTTCTCGTTCTCTAGGGAATGAGTTCTGTTGGCGGGAAAACGAGACCCAATATAGGTGTTTGGCGCGAGGGATTCTTTGCGGAGTCAATTGATCAGTTTGAGGAGAGAGATCGTGTGTGGACTTCGTAATCCCAGTTCCTTGCTTCCCGGATCAAGCTTCAAGCCTTGCCCTGTCTCACGGTTTTACCACGGACTCTGTTTCATGCTTCATGTTTGCCTTGTCTCTAGCCAAGAATCAAGTTTATTTCCAGCCTTCTTGTCAAGCTTCATTGGACTCTAAGACTCTGTTATTTCCCCACACTATTGCTTGGCAAAGTGTGTGTTTCGGTCAAGTGGATTAAAACTTTGAACTCTAATATCATTTATTGGACTATGCATTTTTGGACTATATTTGACCTCATTTGAAAGGTCTGCTTCTGAACTATATTCTTCACTTGTTTTTATTGATTTTATATATTTCTTTAATAAAGATATTAGATAGAGACTGGCCTCTGTGTAAGGTTATTGGTGCTCTGCTGCCAGGGTTCTGACAATCTTGTCCTTGGTCGGCCAACAAAAAAACAACAAAGCCAGAGGACCTGATGGGATTCCTGCTGAAATCTTCAAAGAGGGTGGACCTGAGCTGATACAACAACTCCACCAGCTCATTGAAAAGGTGTGGATGACCGAGAAAATCCCAGCAGACTTCAAGGATGCCACCATCATCACCCTTTTCAAGAAAGGGGACAGAACAGACTGCGGGAACTATTGTGGTATCTCCCTTCTAACCTCCGCTGGGAAAATCCTTGCAAGAATCCTTGCAAACCGCCTTCTCCCTGTCTTAGAAGACACCCTCCCAGAATCCCAGAATGGCTTCCGTCCCTCCAGAGGAACAGTGGACATGATCTTCACTGCACGACAGCTCCAAGAAAAATGCAGGGAACAAAACCAACCTCTGTACATGGCATTCATTGACCTTGCAAAGGCATTCGACACAGTGAATCGCAGCGCTCTCTGGACCATCCTCCAAAAAATCGGGTGCCCTGACAAATTTGTGAACATCCTGCGGTTCCTCCATGATGACATGATGGCAACAGTCTTGGACAGCAACAGCTCCCAAAGTGACCCATTTAAGGTGGAATCAGGTGTCAAGCAGGGATGTGTTATTGCCCCTACCTTATTTTCCATCTTCATCGCTATGATACTTCACCTTGTTGATGGGAAACTTCCCACTGGAGTGGAAATCATCTATCGGACAGCAAGCTATTTAACCTCAGCAGACTGAAAGCCAAAACCAAGGTCACCACAACATCTGTTATAGAACTCCAATATGCCAATGACAACGTAGTCTGTGCGCATTCAGAAGAAGACCTACAAGCCACTCTAAACACCTTCGCAGAAGCATACAAGAAGCTCGGCCTCTCACTGAATATCGAGAAAACCAAAGTGCTCTTCCAACAGGCACCAGCCAATCCCTCTGCAAAGCCAGGAATACAGCTTAACGGTGTAACATTAGAAAATGTTGACCATTTCCGCTAACTTGGCAGCCACCTCTCCACAAAAGTCAACATCGACACTGAAATACAACACCGCCTGAGCTCTGCGAGTGCAGCATTTTTCCGTATGAAGCAGAGAGTGTTTGATGACCGGGACATCCGTAGAGATACCAAGGTGCTTGTTTACAAAGCCATTGTCCTCCCAACCCTGCTCTACGCCTTCGAAACGTGGACTGTCTATAGACATCACACCAAACTCCTGGAGCGTTTCCATCAGCGTTGCCTCAGGAAAATTCTGCAAATCTCTTGGGAAGACAGGCGGACAAATGTCAGCGTGCTGGAAGAAGCAAAGACCACCAGCATTGAAGCAATGCTCCTACGCCATCAACTCCGCTGGACTGGCCATGTTGTCCGAATGCCCGATCACCGTCTCCCAAAGCAGTTACTCTACTCCGAACTCAAGAATGGGAAACGGAATGTTGGTGGACAGGAAAAGAGATTTAAAGATGGGCTCAAAGCCAACCTTAGAAACTGTGGCATAGACACTGAGAACTGGGAAGCCCTGGCCCTTGAGCGCTCTAATTGGAGGTCAGCTGTGACAAGCAGTGCTGTGGAGTTCGAAGAGGCACGAACAGAGGGCTTAAGGGAGAAACGTGCCAAGAGGAAGGAGCGTCAAGCTAACCCCGACCGGGACTGCCTTCCACCTGGAAACCGATGTCCTCACTGCGGGAGAATATGCGTGTCAAGAATAGGTCTCTTCAGCCACCTAAGAACCCACCCCCAAGACACCAGGGATGGAAGACAATAGTCCTCGAGCTACGAGGGATCACCTAAGTAAGTAAGTAAGGTCGGCCTCTCTTCCTTTTTCCTTCCATTTCCCCCAGCATCATGATCTTTTCCAAGTTTTCCTGTCTTCTCATGATGTGAGAAAATACTTCATCTTTGCCTTCCCTCCAGTGAGCAGCTGGGCATTATTTCATGGAAGATGGACTTGTTTGATCTTCTTGCGGTCCAAGGCACTCTCAGGATTTTTCCTCCAGCAGTGTGCTGGTCTTGACAGTCGGGTGCTCACCCTGACTGAGCTTCGAACTGGCCACTTTTCGGCTGGTAGATCTTATTACTGCTGGTGATTTACCAGCAGTAGCTTTAATTGTTAGCAGATCCTGGATCAGGAATCACAGAGCTGGAAGAGACCTCACGGGCCACTCAGTTTAACTTGCTACCTTGCAGGAATATAAAATCAAACCACTCTGGACAGATGCTCATCCAGGAAGAAATAATACAAATTTCTGATCAGGAAGAGACACTATAAAATTCTGTCAGATTTGGATTAGACAGCATCCATCACCATCGTAAAATCATGGATCACAGGAAGACAGTTTAAGTGTTGCCAGGTTTAATATTGAACAATTCCCTTGTATCTTTAATTGTTAACATCCTGGATCAGGAACTAGGAACTGTATGATATCTATGCCTAATCCAAGATCATTTAACACCAAAATCCAAAGAAGACTGTTCTATATTCCATCTGAGAGCCCCAATGTGCTCCAGCATTTCAGAATGGTAGTATATGCTGGCTGACCCAAATGCCCCGCCCATTTACTTTCCTGAAACTTGCTATTTGTGAACCTATATGATACAAACGAAGAGCTGGGAAAAGTTTCTTTTTTGGACTATCACTTCAAGTATCCTGAGCCCCATGGTCATTGTTCATAAAGCAAGAATGGGAGGGTAAGATTAAGAAAGAATTGGCACATATGTGTTTGCGAGAGAGTGGAAACAAAGCCAATTTCACTTGAAGCAAAATTTGCTGTATATTAAAAAGATGATGATGGATTGGAACAGTTACTGTGATCAGTGACAACCTCATCGTTGGTTAATCAAAGCGCCCTGCAGTCAGCAGCAGGCAGCGCTGAAGGCTTGTCACAGTTAGGGCTAGAATTATAAACAGGTGCATTTCACACCCTATCAGCCATTCTGAAGTCTTACAAGCTTCACCTGCAGAGACCCTTCTTATTCTGCTCAGCTGAAGTCACAGTCAGAGATCATGAGCAAAACTATTATTGTAGCTAGGTTGGTAGAGCAAGGACACTGAGTAACATGACCAACATCCATTA
Organism: Anolis carolinensis; assembly: GCF_035594765.1. Lineage (NCBI taxonomy): Eukaryota > Metazoa > Chordata > Lepidosauria > Squamata > Anolidae > Anolis > Anolis carolinensis. The sequence continues at coordinate 241,845,342 of NC_085843.1, read as the reverse complement.
TGAAAAAAATCTGATTACCATTTTTCCTGTTTTATCAGTGTTGGCCAATCTCAGAAGTAGGAAAAGACTGCTCCTCTTTCCCCCATCACTTTTGGGGAAACCCCAAGAATATGTGCATAACCTGCCTTTGCTAGAAGCCTACATAAGTGGCAATTCATCTTTTCAATAAGTTGCTGAGGCTCTTTCACTTTTTAATCTGTTAAAGGTAACCTTAACAAAACAAGCAGACTTCATTTTGAAGTGTTTGATTTGTAAGGATCTTGGGGCAAAACACTGCTCCTTAGACAGTTATCTATCCTGTCTGTGGATAAAACTGAAGCCCCTTGATGTTTATCATCATGCTATCCAACGATGTGTTAAGTTTCTCCAAAGCTTGTTGATGGTTCTTCAGACATCTCTTACAAGAAACTGCTAGCCCAATTTTCCTTTCTTTTACCAGTATCAGTTCTACTGCTTTCCTTGTTGTTGTTGTTGTTGTTTTAAAAAAAGACTGTGAACCATGTTATCTGGAATATTGTAATAGACCTATGCCTAGTTACTAAAACAATTTATATTTATTATTGTTGGTCTAGGTTGACCACATTTGAGAATTTTGTGGAAAAATCCCTGTACTTCAGTAGCTCAGGTGTACGTGGAAAGGAAGTCGCTGGCATATGAAGAGATGGGAGGGACAGGAAGGGCTCAAGCTTCCCAAGTTGAGGCTAGAGGGGCTGTTCCCCCCCCCCACACACACACACACAAAGATAAAGCAAAACTGGACAAATTAGGGCCCTTCCAGACAGGCCCTATATTTTCCCTCTACTTGCAAGTAGACAAAAATAATAATTAATAACAATTTGCCTGCCAACATTGAGATTTTCATTTTAAAAACAGTTATGAGGGCTCTGAAATTGTGTGTGTGTGTGTTTATCTATTTATTTATTTTAAATTATTTTCAATATCTATATTTCACCCTTCTCACCCCGAAGGGGACTCAGGCCAGATCATAGAACAGAAACACGGCAAACATTCAATGCCAATTATAACAATGACAAGACAGACATCAGATAGAGGTATATATAAGCTTTCCCATCTTTTGGCATCTTTGGAGGTTGTGCTCGGTTCCAGCCACTGGGGTGCTGTCGATCCATCTCCCTGCCAAAGAGCCTTTGTGGTTCGTAAACGTCCTCCTTTTTCTGATAGAAACACCGAGCCTAAATACCTCCCCGCTTTAATGCGGTTCCTATTTATCTACTCATATTTGTTTTTAAACTGCTATGTAGGCAGAAGCTGGGCTAAAGGTCAGGAGCTCACCCGGGCTTAGAAATGTTAAACTTCCAGTTGACAAGATTTATTGCAGCTTGGTGATTAACCTGCTGTGCTAAAGACTGGCTCTATCTATCTATCTATCTATCTATCTATCTATCTATCTATCTATCTATCTAGTGTATAGCTCATGGAATAGAACAGATAATTGACTCCTAATTTATCAAAGCACTCTTAATTTTGTAGAGCTGCCTAGGTTCCACTGAACAAACTGCAGTGAGCAGAAATGTACAAAAGTCATGTGCAGTGCAGTCTGATATACAATAGACCCTTGGTTTCTGCTGTGGTTTGGTCTCAGTGCTTTTCATGGATACCAAAATCCATGGATGCTGAAATCCTATGATATCTCATGGCATAGAAATGTGCTGTCTCTTATAGAAATGGCAAAATCAAGATTTCCTTTTTGGAATTTCTTGTGGGAATATTTTAAAGCCATGGATGCTTGAACCTGTGGATGCAGAATTCATGGACATAGAGAACCAACTGTAGATCTAACACACCTGGGATTTGTTCCCCTGCTCTTTATTCAGATGTTCTGCTGATTTCAATGGAATTTACCTCTTAATAAATGCACTGAAAGAACAGCAGCCTTTGATTTCGAACACACCTGAGGAGTGAGACCAGCTTTCTGACTGCTGTGGTGGCTTTCTTATGATTATGATTCTTTCCAGATCGCCCTGGACTCTCCATTGACATTCCCCACTATTGCTCTCGGGTGGCTTAATTAGAATGGGAGCTCACTCCAAGCAGTCTTGTGCTGTTCAGTATTCATTCTATAATCATGCAAGAAGATTAAAGTGGAAAACTAGTCAGCTCACCTCTCTTCCCCCCCCCCCCCCCCCACCTCCAGTTTCACCCTGCGGTGAGAAAAGGCTACCAGAGAGCGGGGGTGATACATCATAGAGGATGGGAACCAAGGGAGAAAAAGCACCTTCTACAGAGGATCTCATTAGTGCTATTAAAGTGGAATACAGCTGGAATACAGATTGGGTTTTAAGCTAGTGCCTCTGGCCTGTACTTGAAGTTTTTGTCCTTTTGAAATTGCTTTCTTGAAGCTACTTAGGCTCCTACTTAGATTCTAGGTTTGGCTCAGACATGTTCTCCAACATTTCTCCTCCCCTTTTTTGGCTCTATACTGAATTGTTGTCCAGAGCTTTTGCCTTTAAGAAACATATACAAAGAACCAGCTGTATTATTAATATTGAGGGTTAAGTAATAAAAAGGTAGTGTTATAGAAAGACTGTTGGAGGAGCAAATAATCCTAATATCTAAAATTTTAGAAACAAATCGTGTCTCTGTATAGCACATCCTATAGATCAGTGGTTCTCAACCTAGGGTCCCCAGTTGTTTATGGCCTACAACTCCCAGAAATCACAGCCAGTTTACCAGCTGTTAGGATTTCTGGGAGGTGAAGGCCAAAAACATCTGAGGACCCCAGGTTGAGAACCACTGCTATAGATGAAAGCACAAGAAACCATATAAATTCAACATATCAAATATGTATAGTGGGTTGTTGTGCATTTTCTGGGCTGCATGGCCATGTTCCAGAAGCATTCTCTCCTGACGTTTTGCCCACATCTATGGCAGGTATCCTCAGAGGTTGTGAGGTATATTGGAAAAACTAAGCAAGGAAGGTTTATATATCTGTGGAAGGTCCAGGGTGAGAAAAGAACTCTTGTCTGTTGGACCTTCCTGGACCACCCTGGACATTCCACGGATATATAAACCTTCCTTGCTTAGTTTTCCAATATAACTCACAACCTCTGAGGATGCCTGCCATAGATGTGGGTGAAACATCAGGTGAGAAGGCTTCTGGAACATGGCCATACAGCCTGGAAAATGCACAACCTAGTGATTCCAGCCATTAAAGCCTTCGACAACACATTGAATACATATAGCTCTGCAAACTGGATTTTTTAAAAGGCCATTCCCTATTCAACCTTCTCTGATGGCACTCATGTCTGATCTTTTCCTATTTTAGCAAATTATCTTGTGTAAAGTGTCCCTAATATGGGATGGAGGCAATGCACTGTATATTGTGTGAAACAAAACAAATTAAAGGAAAAGTCATTACCAAAGCTGGAGCACCCTTTTAACAAAGACACTCAGACCTGATGTCTTTAATTCTCTTGGCTAAGACTGAACTGTAATCCTAAACTAGGTTGTGTCTTTTGGTCTTAATTGGCAAAGTATTTTCTACATTGTGGAGATGTTAAATAAAGGATGGATACAGGCCGAGAGATGTTAACTTCATTTGACCTCCAGCTTAACTGAAAGTACATAAATACTTTTGAGTGACAAGTTAGAAATGGAAAGCAGAAGATCTGAGTGGATTCTTGCAAAATAGGCAGAACGTACAGTACACTAGCTGACTTCTATTCCCTTGTGTGTTTGCAAAGAGATGGAAGAATTTCAAATGTAGCTAAACTGAAGTTATCTTTTCAACACTACCGTTTTAAATGAAAACTGTTATCATGGTGTATGATAGAAACACCAACATTATTCTCAAAGGAAGTGTATCTAGACCATTCTTCAGCTGAACTGAGGCTCTCTCCTCCAAATTATGCAGAAGGCTTTGTCTCTGGACAATTACAATTATTCATCTTGTTAAAGAAATCTCTAAGTCCTTTGTGTGATAAGACATTTTTAACATAAGTGATATTTCTAGTGCCTAATGTCTGGGATACATGAATATTTATCTGAATATTAATGCATAAACACAGGTTTAGTGAATGCAGTACGATCTAGGTGAGAACTGCTTAGATTTTACAAGACAAAAGTATCATTATGCTACAGTGATATCTGTAGGACTGAGCCCCATGTTTATGTGCAAGTGTGTGAGAGACACATTTTTGCCCTTGGATGCAATCATCCATGTAATTATCTTATGTCTGATAGGAAAGGGGCAAAATCACATTATCGTTATGATAGCATGAGCAAGGCCATTGATCAAGGTGACAATAAGAAATTAATCACAGAATGGAAGAGAAAAAATGAGACCTCCTTTGAATGGAAGGAGAAGATTGAAAAAGCAGCCAATCAGAGCTAGCCTAGAAGCCTTTCCTGCCATTGCATGAATCATGTAGGAAACCATATGGAAGGAAAACAGACCAGAAAAAGGGGCAGCAAACTGATCTATGTGTATGTTTTCATCCCAATATGACAATAGCTATTTATTTATAATTTTTCAAAATATATTATTTTTTATAGCAAGTAACTATATGACTTGAAGCAACATCAAGCTGACCAGGGCTGAATGCTTTATAATGTATGAAAAAAATATCTGGGGACTTGTTCTGCCTCCATGCTTAACTAAATGAACTGGAAGGACTCATAGCACGAAGGACAGATTGGAGACTGTAGTTGGTGAAACAAATATTTTATTAATAGACAAAATTGATCTCTTTTCCTCTTGTTGCCACTATGAATTCTCTTGTGAGGAAAGAAATCTTTGAGTCTATGCAGTTCTGGATAGATATTGCCACAGAGTATAAAGTCTTGGAATGATTGGATTCTTTGTATCTTTGAGATGACTTCAATGCAATGTTGACATGCCTTTCTCTATTGCTGTAGTCTATGGCTTTTTAATCTAATTTGAATACAGTTCCAACGTGACGTGAATTTCTGTGATCCTTTTACTTCCTACACTTCCTTCCAGAGCCTCACCCACAGACAAATTCTAACTGACAAAAAATAACTGCCATTTCAGGCTGGCAGGAGCCAAGGCTAAGCTCCGCCCCTTTGGAACCTTAAAGAGATAGGGCAGCAGGTAATGTTTTGCCTGCTCGTGGCATGACACTCCCCACCTAAAACTTATTAATAAGTTTTACCCCCTTATTAATAACTAACACAAAATATCAACTAATCTAAAACTATAACTGTTCTAACTCATAGATTCATCATCCCTTTGACTTCCTCTAGTGTTTCATCCTTCAGCTCTCCTACAGTCTCTGCAGATTGATCTGAATGAAATGGCGGGATGAAGTATATGGTTGGCCTTTCAAAGTCCAACACTTCGATGTCCTTGCGACCCTCCTTCATGTGGACTAAATCCTCTTCGGTCAAAGCTTACCTTTAATTCTAGAACATGGAAGGCAAACCTGTCCTCTGCAACGCTGCAACACCCGTTCAGGCTCCCCTGGACTGGTACAAGCTCTTGTCTCAACTCCAACACCTTCGCTCTCTGCTGGGCACTCTTTCGAAAGCTCCGCCGATCCTGGCACTGCTGCTTCACTCCATTTAGCTGTTGCTGCAGTTTGGTTACAACTGCGGCTATCTCCTTTAGCTTCTTTTCAGAATGTGAAGGCTTTATTTGAAGATCAGCAACCTGCTGCTGTAACTGCTTAAATTCTTCTTTAAATTTTTGACTTGCTTTTCTCCTTTCACCTAATTCTTTCTGCAACCTCTGCAGTGAGTTTTGAGATGCAGATAGCCTTGCTTGAAGCTGCTGACAGTCCAAGTTCTTTTGAATAAGGATTGCTTGCAGATGATTATTCTCATCTAAGCCATCAGGGTGGAAGTCTGTATAATTCACTATCATTTGTGAGAATGCAGGATCACTTCCAATGTTCTTGTGGCTATCTGTATTATGCTCACTGTCCTTTTGAAGTTGTACTTGGCTATGATTTAGACAATTAAAAGTCTCTTTGTGATCAGTCATCCATTCTTCTTTGGTAACCTTTGCTGGTAGGGCGAAAATGTCGACACCAACATTGGTGGGTGGTTGCACTATTGGAGATATCATTGCAGCATCTATAGCTTGTTGTACAGACGCTTGAGCTTCCGGATGGTCAAAAGGTATATCTGATTCTGCCCTCTGAGTTGAGGAATTGGTTTGAAGTGCAGTCTGCGATGTGGACATATCTTCAATTTCATCTTCTTTTATGACAGACTTTGAAGCACTAGGCTGCTCTGAACTTCTATTATCAGTATGATTGTTTTCTTCATATTTGATGATATATGACTTGTCTGCTAAGTCACTTCTTGGGTTTCTATAGAAGGTGTAATTTAAAATATCAAGTGGGACTGAGGACTGTTGCAAAGTTGGTTCAGAGTTAGTTTGGATCTGGGGGTTTTCTGGAACCCAACTAGCTGCTTTGGGATTGAGACTGAATGTAGTTGTTGACATTGTGTAGTTTGACTGTATTGAGTCCTGTGTGTCTACTGGAAAACTGTGCTCTAACTTGGTTTGAGATATATCATGCAATGGAACTGCTGCTTGACTTGCTACTTCTGCATATGGCAAATAATGTTCTTTGAGTGCAGAAACCTCTATGATTTCTGGTTTTAACACAAAAGAATTATTTGCTACTGCACTTTCTCTTGTTAGCACAGGAGGGGCTGCGATATTGATAATTTGGGTATTTAAATAAGAATTTTTGTGACTTTTGTGACAGTCCACTTTTGTGACAGGATCTTCTGTTGTAACATCTGGAGGGGATGTATTTCCTAAGAGACCTTGCTCTAGGACTGAGGCCTTTACTTGTAACACCTCAGCCTTTGCAACCTGTGCTAACGTTGCTAGAGCAGCTTCTGTTTTAACTTGAATGGCCTTATTTTCTGAATCCAGACCTGCTTGCTTGGCAGCAGCTGCTGCCTGCTCGGCGGCAGCTGCGGCTTCCATTTCTGCCATCTTGGCAGCGGCTGCGGCTTCCATTTCTGCCTTCTTGGCAGCGGCTTCGGCTTCCATTTCTGCCTTCTTGGCAGCGGCCAAGGCATCCAGCTCTGCCTTCTCTGCAACAATTTGCTGTCTTTTCTTAAGAAACTCTATTTGTTTTACTGCGGCAGCTGCCTCGGCCCTAGCCTTTATGACCAGACTAAGGGATTGGCCAGAGGAACCACTATGAACAGAAGTCCCTCTCGTTCTTTCTGTTCTATGGGATGTGTGAGATGATCTTGATTTGCCTGCTAATGTACACACAGACCTGTTTGACTTTGTATCTGTGTCTTTACTAAACATATGTTGCACTTGTTCTTCATCAACAGTTTCCATAAGGGAGGCAGGGTCTTCTTCTGCCTGACCTTCTGATATTTTGTTAGATAAATCATTCATGATGGTATCAAATTCTAGTTCCCTTCTCTCTCTCTCTGACAACATTTCTTCCTTATTTATTATTCTGAAGTTTTCATATGCTCAAGCAAAGAGATTATATTATCTGAATATGTTATCCACTCACAGTATTGATGTTGTAATCTTTCCTTACAATCTAATATTTCTTTCTGCTGCCTGAAGCGATGGCTTGCTTGACTCATATCTAAAATTCTCTGCCATGACTTCTGATATTTAGGTTTCAAGGAATCTAGTTTATCTTGCCAGGAGGACATTATTTTTGAGGTAGGTTTAGATATTCTGCTCTTTTGTGAGGAAGAAGCAGACATCTTTAAGTCTTCTGAAGTTTGTGTCACTTTATATTAGACTGAATTGCTTTTGGACAGAAAGGACTGAATAGCCTATTCTCCGTTACTTTGGAATATAGGTCTTTATTCTCCTGTTGCTATCCGTTACTAATAGCCCCTTAAATAAAGTGATCACTAACTTTTAAGATTCTCAGTCCTTTTACTGAGACTTAAAGCTTTTTAGACTTAAAAATAACTATTGTGGTCCTGAAAGCCACATTTTCCTCCGAAAGGGCTTCCTTCAGGTTCCTTCAAAATGGCGCTGCCCTCTATGACTGCACTCTCTCTACAGTCAAGATGACTGCTTAACTCCTTCTCCTTCTGAGGTAGTTTTCACTTCTCCTCAGGAAGGTCAAAAGAAAGAAATCAACTGCTACTTGGGAAGCTTAAAGAAAAGAAATTCACTTTTGCTGGGGAAGCTCAAAGGAGAGGAAATTCACTTTTATTCAGGAAGCTTGAAGGAAAGAAATTCACTATTACTTGGGAAGGTCAAAGGAAAGAAATTCACTGTTCTGCCTCCATGCTTAACTAAATGAACTGGAAGGACTCATAGCACGAAGGACAGATTGGAGACTGTAGTTGGTGAAACAAATATTTTATTAATAGACAAAATTGATCTCTTTTCCTCTTGTTGCCACTATGAATTCTCTTGTGAGGAAAGAAATCTTTGAGTCTATGCAGTTCTGGATAGATATTGCCACAGAGTATAAAGTCTTGGAATGATTGGATTTTTTGTATCTTTGAGATGACTTCAATGCAATGTTGACATGGCTTTCTCTATTGCTGTAGTCTATGGCTTTTTAATCTAATTTGAATACAGTTCCAACGTGACGTGAATTTCTGTGATCCTTTTACTTCCTACACTTCCTTCCAGAGCCTCACCAACAGACAAATTCTAACTGACAAAAAATAACTGCCATTTCAGGCTGGCAGGAGCCAAGGCTAAGCTCCGCCCCTTTGGAACCTTAAAGAGATAAGGCAGCAGGTAATGTTTTGCCTGCTCGTGGCATGACAAATATCTGGGGACTGCTTCTGAAACAGAAAATGAATAATATTGTGTTTTTCTGTCAGAGAAGGAAATTTCCATGGAGAAGGAAAAACCATGAAGCTTGAATCCAAATTTAGCCATACTTAGACATAGTTACCATTTACTTAATGGATCTACCCTAACTATATGACTATGGTTGGCTCCAGCACTGTTTTTGAATGAGTGAGGAAGGTGTAGAAATAGAAATATGTCTAGGTCAGTTGTTCTCAACCTGGGGTCCCCAGATGTTTTTGGCCTACAACTCCCAGAAATCCCGGCCAGTTTACCAGCTGTTAGGATTTCTAGGAGTTGACTGCCAAAAACATCTGGGGACCCCAGGTTGAGAACCACTGTTCTAGGACTTTCCCCTGACATTAAGTCTAGTCATGTCCGACTCTGGGAGTTGGTGCTCATCTCCATTTCTAAGCCGAAGAGCAGCATTGTCTGTAGACATCTCCAAGATCATGTGGCCGGCATGACTGCATGGAGTGTCGGTACCTTCCTGCTGGAGCGGTACTTATTGATCTACTCACATTTGCATGTTTTCAAACTGCTAGGTTGGCAAAAGCTGGGGCTAACAGCAGGAGCTCACTTCGCTCCTCGGATTCGAACCTTTTGGTTAGCAGGTTCAGCAGCTCAATGGTTTAACTGGGGGCTCCTAGAAGTATGTCTAGGTTTTCTATTAAGTCTTGAAGTGTGGTTCTGTTGTCTTGTTGCTTTCTTCACTTTAAAAACTACTACATAATAGCAGCACATTCCTCAACAGCAAACATAGATTACTTATTTTACTATCTATAAGCTTTGGATTTTTTTTTTTTAATGTGAAGGAAATGTAAGCCAAAAACAGTGTCAGTCACAAAACGGTAGCAGATAGAGGCAGAGATGGAGTTTAGTAACTATTATCAGAATTGTATATTCAAACCTAATCTTTGGAGGTTGCTAAATTGTTTGCCATAATGAGTTCCCTGATGCAGGAAGTCTTATAATTTTCCTCAAGTTAAATTCTGACATTGCCATACACATGCTAGTCCCTTATGTCCTGTGCTTTGATCTACTTGTTTGGGGGATATTTCAAAGGCAGGAAGGGGATATAAATATTTTAATGAATAATAAATTTTAAAAACCCATTAAGTTCATGGAATTGCCTAGCAATACAGCCATCAAGGGATCTTAGGTATGTATTCTTGAAGACCCTTCCCAAAGTGGAAAAAAGCAAGAAACCGTGATAGCCAGCAATGCATTTTTGTCAGGCTGAGCAGGGCAAGAACATTCAAGATTTAAAAAAATGGAGCAGACACATAGGAAATTACTATGTACTAGTAAGCCTTTGATTTTAGAAAATCTTTACCACAAAAAGCTTGTAGAAAATTGATAATGATGTTTGCAATACAAGCAGATCCTGCTTTACAAGGGTTGACAGATTCCAGGTTGGAGGACATGAAAGATGGTAGTGTTTCTCACAACCAGAGTAATTACCACTCACAAGCAGATGTTTAGCAACAACTAGTCCCACACCACCACCATACATGGGGGTCTAGCAGAGAAATAAAGCAAGCATGGTCTTTTTAA